>NW_007256866.1:538445-644796 GCF_000164805.1 Carlito syrichta
CTCCTCTCCCCAGTGGTAGGTGGTGGAGGCTTTGTCGAAGATGAGTTGGTTGAGAAATTGAGGTTTTGCTTCTGGAATCTCAATTCTATTCCATTGATCTATAGGTCATGCCATTTTTCATCAAAATCTGCTCAATACTCAGAGCAGTGTGGGCAGGTGCACTTGTAAATCAACCATCATGAAATGGGCAAACACGTTAAAATAGTCTCCAAAAAAAATTTCACTGAAACCAGATTCAGCCTCTCACAACAACACTAGCTGGTCCACTAATGCCAATGGGTTCCTACAACACTCACCTAGTGGGAGAAGCCTGAACCAGAAGGGGCCCACCCTCAAAATATAATTGTGGGGTTTTGGGGGGTCCCCCTCATACTCAGGGCTACAAGGTATGGTGAGGCAGGTTGCTCACTATACAAAGTTGCTCAATGAAGGGAGCCCTACAGTACTCAGCGGATCACCTCTTTCTGCCCGCAGAAAGGCAACTTATGTATTTAGGATAGCATGTAGTCCATATGTGTCTGGATTAGCCTTCCCAGAGCAGGCTGGGTGAAGGTAGAAAGAGTATCTGGAGGGACGGTGGAAGATATCCAGCACAGGCATGAATAGCCTTGGCCCTGGGCCCAGGTGCACCTGACAAATATCATTCCCTGTGTGCCATGACTTGAAAATGGCGGGTAGAGCTGCTTAGCCTCAGAATACTGCAGCTGTTCCTGACAAGAGCTCATAAGAAAGATGGCCTTTCTTATGAAGCCATAGAACACTACCTTTCTAATACACACACACACACACACACACACACACACACACACACACACACACACACTGCCTGCTTAATTAGTGAGAGACATCCTTGGATGTGGCTGTTTTGTGCAACCGTGGGTACAAGGGGTACCACTCATCTCTACTTGAGCAGACACAGTGGCCAGAAAAAATATCACCTTCTTCACTTTGTAACCACAATGCATCATGGATGTTATAGGTGAAAAGTCCAAGAGGACTTAGTGCAGATGGAGAAGATTCCCATTGGCTCTATTCGGCCCCAGCAAGTAGGGACCTAGCAAGCCAGAACGTATCTGAGCACAGAGCAAAGTGACAGGAAGGATGATTTTATATATCGATACCTATGACCTGGTGGGACCTGGTGGGCTGGTTCACCTCGGGTAGGAGCTTGGTAAGAGTGGGGACTGGCAGGGTGAAGCAGTTGCTCTTAGGAAGCCCAGAGCAGAAATGTGGAGTATTGTGCACTTTGGCAAAGGCTTTTAGTATAGGTGCCCATGATGAAGAAGATGCAAAAATATATCTGCTAGAATAAAGGCCAACAAACTTTTTCTATCAAGAGCAAGATAACAAATATTATCTGTTCTTGTTATCTGCTGCAACTACTTAACGGCTGGCCACATGTTATCTGCTGCAACATGTTATCGGCTGACCACATGTTATCTGCTGCAACTATTCAACTTTGCCATTGTAGCATGAAAGAGGCCATGATGATACATAAACAATTTAGCATGGCTGTGTTCTAATAAAACTTTATTTACAAAAATAGACAACAGGCTATATGTGGACAGTTCTCAGCACTGTCCAATATGGTAGTCAATGGCCACACATGGCTAATCTGCATTTGAAATATGCTCTGAGGGTAAAATACACATGAGATTTAAAAGACTGTGTACAAATAAAAAAAGTTTAGACATAGTAATAACTGTATTGATGATATATTGAAATAATATTTTGGATATAGTGAGTTAAATAAAATCTGTTACCAAAATAAATTTTACCTGTTTCTTTTTACTTTTAAAAAAATATGGCCACTAGAAAATTTAAAATTACATTTATAGCTCACATATTTCTACCAAACAGTGCTGGTCTTTCTAAATAAAATAGAGAATATGTCTCCATCCCTTGAAGGATCTCGGGGGGAGATTTACCCTCAAAGAGACATAATAATGGAATTCAAATCTGTATAATGAAGTATATAGTTGGAATAAGTTTTAAAAAATACTACATATCTTTTTTATCAGCTAGTTATTTTGATGCTGATATCTATGTTCCCAAAATGGGGAGTTATGGAGGCTCTACTTGCTCAAGATATGAATAACTGTTGTTTGAAAAGGGTTGTCTTTAGAGCAAGTAAAAATGGGAGTCATGCAAAATTAAACATTAATCAAGTGTCTTTACTGCAGCAGAATTTCTCAACTCTCCTAAACTTGCTAATGCATCTAGAGCTTTTTTGGGAGTAGGCAAGAGTGGGCAACGCTTCTGTGACATATTGGGCTTAGAAGCCAATAAACTACTGCAGAACTCTGATTAGTACTCCTAAAAGGCAATTTAGAAATGTTGGTCATGCTACACAATCAGTGTACATGATATTCCACAAGTCCAACTCAGTGGGCTGTTTTTAGCATGATAAATAAGGCCACGTTTAGTACAGCATGGAATAGTGAGCAAACTGTAAGGTCTGGAGGCATAGAGATCTGAGCCAGATTTCTATTCCTTCCTTCCTTAGAGAGTCATTCATGCAAAAGCACTCACTGTGTGCTGGGCTGTGCTTCAGGCCTTGGACATATAATGGATAGTAAAACCAAGTTCCAGTAGCTAGATGAGCTAGATGCTTGGGATGTAGCAATTAATAACACAGGCAAAGCACCAGCTCTCATAAAGCTGATATTCTGGTGGGGGAGACAAAAATCAGTAAATGAGAAAAGTAAATAGTATGCTAGAAGGTGATACAAACTAAGGAAAAAAGAACAAGTAGAACTGGCCTAGAGGGATCAGTGGTAGAGATTAGACTTTGTGGGAGGCCATGCCATCCTCTGCCACTCCCTAAGGAAAGCAGTGGGTGAGCACAAGGGAGGAAGCTCTGGGTGAGGGCATTAGGAAGTCTCCTCCTGATCTTGACCTTGTAATCCTCCCTTCTAGGCACCGTGGCCTGAGTGACCAGACCATGGAGACCCTGCTTGGTGGCCTGCTGGCGTTTGGCATGGCATTTGCCGTGGTTGACGCCTGTCCCAAGTACTGTGTCTGCCAGAATCTGTCTGAGTCACTGGGCACCCTGTGCCCCTCCAAGGGGCTGCTCTTTGTGCCACCTGACATCGACCGGCGGACCGTGGAGCTGCGCCTGGGTGGCAATTTCATCATCCACATCAGCCGCCAGGACTTCGCCAACATGACGGGACTGGTGGACCTGACCCTGTCCAGAAACACTATCAGCCACATCCAACCCTTCTCCTTCTTGGACCTCGAGAGCCTCCGCTCCCTGCACCTCGACAGCAATCGGTTGCCGAGCCTCGGGGAGGACACTCTCCGGGGCCTGGTCAACCTGCAGCACCTCATCGTGAACAACAACCAGCTGGGCGGCATCGCGGATGATGCCTTTGAGGACTTCCTGCTGACGCTGGAGGACCTGGACCTCTCCTACAACAACCTCCATGGCCTGCCCTGGGACTCCGTGCGGCGCATGGTCAACCTCCACCAGCTGAGCCTGGACCACAACCTGCTGGACTACATTGCCGAAGGTACCTTTGCTGATCTGCAGAAACTGGCCCGCTTGGACCTCACCTCCAACCAGCTGCAGAAGCTGCCCCCGGACCCCATCTTTGCCCGCTCCCAGGCTTCTGCTCTGACAGCCACACCCTTTGCCCCGCCCCTGTCCTTCAGTTTCGGGGGGAACCCTCTGCACTGCAACTGTGAGCTTCTCTGGCTGCGGAGGCTCGAGCGGGATGATGACCTGGAGACCTGTGGCTCCCCAGGGGGCCTCAAGGGTCGCTACTTCTGGCACGTGCGCGAGGAGGAGTTTGTGTGTGAGCCGCCCCTCATCACCCAGCACACGCACAAGCTGCTGGTCCTGGAGGGCCAGGCGGCCACGCTCAAGTGTAAAGCCATCGGGGACCCCAGCCCCCTTATCCACTGGGTAGCCCCTGATGACCACCTGATGGGGAACTCCTCGAGGACTGCGGTCTATGACAATGGCACCCTGGACATCCTCATCACCACATCTCAGGACAGTGGTGCCTTCACCTGCATCGCTGCCAATGCAGCCGGAGAGGCTACAGCCACGGTGGAGGTCTCGATCATCCAGCTGCCACACCTCAGCAACAGCACCAGCCGCACTGCACCCCCCAAGTCTCGCCTCTCAGACATCACGGGCTCCAGCAAGACCAGCCGGGGAGGTGGAGGCAGTGGGGGTGGGGAGCCCCCCAAGAGCCCCCCAGAACGGGCTGTGCTCGTGTCTGAAGTGACCACCACCTCGGCCCTGGTCAAGTGGTCAGTCAGCAAGTCAGCACCCCGGGTGAAGATGTACCAGCTGCAATACAACTGCTCTGATGATGAGGTACTGATTTACAGGTGAGCAAGTGGCTGTGGCAAAGGTAGGGTGGGGGTCTGGCTGGGACAGGAGGCGGGGATGAGGGGGTTTAAGGGCTGTTCCTACCTGCACTCCTCCTCCCCAAACATTCCTGTGGGGTCCCTGGGGCAGACTGTGCCATTTGTCAGGTAAGAGGAGATAGAAAGGACATTGACCACAAGGGTAAGAAGAAACCAACCCACACATGGGCAGCCTGAGAGATGTGTGTGTACAGGGACATGCCCCTAGAGGGGTGACTGTGGTAGGTGGTCATATGACTATGAGCCTCTGAATTTTTTAGTTTGACTCCAGCTGGAGGACATTTAAGATCAGTGAGCAGATCTCGTGGCTGAAGGATCTGACTCCTCGAAGGAGGAATGCATTTGGCCTTTACCTGGACTTATATGTGGTCGTGGTTAAGACTTTTAGGTCAGAAAAAGTAGGATTCAAATCATGACTTTGATTTGACTCAAATCATGACTTGCTGATCACTTAGTTCTCCTGACCTGCCTCAGCTTCTTCATCTGTACAATGTGGATGATTGATACCTGACTTAGTTTGGACATTTGGTTTCAGGTGATTTCTTTTTTTAAAAAAAAGAAGTGAAGCTGGGTGTCATGGGTGGCCTGTAATCCCAGCACTTTGGGAAGCCAAGGTGAGAGGATGCCTGAGCCCAGGAGTTTGAGACTAGCCTGGGCAAGTTGGCAAGACCTTGTCTCTATAATAAATCAAAAATTTAGCTGGTGTGGTGGTACGTGCCTGTCTTCTCAACTACTCAAGAGACCAAGGTGGAAGGATCATCTGAGCCCAGCAGGTTGAGGCTGCAGTGGGTGGCCAACAGAGTGAGACTTCAACTCAAAAAAAAAAAAAAAAAAAAAAAGAAAGAAAGTAAATAAAAGGAAAGGAAAGGAAAAGTGTAGTGTGTTGGCTCATATTATTGCAAAATCAGGAACCTGTTTCAGGCACAAATGGATCAAAAGTCCCCACAATATCCTATATTCTCAGTGTCTTACTTCCCCATATTCATTTTCCTCTGGATTGGCTTCACCTTTAGGCAGGCTTTTTCCTCTGGGAGACCTCTGCCATTTCCCCAAGCAGCCCTACAGTTTTCTTGGAGCTCTAGAGAGAGGAGAGCATCCCTTTCTCAATTGAGCTCTGATTGAGTCAAACCAGGTCATGTGAGCCTGCTGGGTCTTAGAGGCAGAGTTATACTGCCCACCTGTGCTGACCCTCTGGGCCTTGGTCTCCTCATCTTAATGTGGAGACAGTGATGTTGACCTTGAAAAGTTGCTGTAAAGATCAGGGTCATTTTCTGGACTGGTAGAAAGGGAGGTTGAGAATGGAAAACTGCAGTAGAATTGCACAAGACATTCAGAGGGAGGAAGGAGGTCACCAAGTAAAAAAGAGAGGTCAGCAGGCCAGGATATAGATCCCTTGGGGTCAGTAGAAGAGTTTCCTTCCCATGCCAGCCTCAGTTTATGTGAAATATGAGGGACATGACCTAGAATATTACTGCTCAAGGATTGTATGGTATCCTTTGAAATTCTGTGTTTTGTTTTAAGCATGTAAAATTATTATTTGGAGATGGGACCCCATAGGTTTCACCAGACAGCCAAAGGGATCATGGTGCAAGAGAGGTAGCCAGACATGGTGGCATGCACCTGTAGTCCTAGCTACTTAAGAGGCAGGAGGGTCCCTTGAGCCCCAAGAGTTTGAAGCTATCATGCACTATGATAGTGCCTATGAATCGTCACGGCTCTCCAGCCTGGGTGACATAGTAAGATCCCCCTCTCTAAAAAAACAAGATTAAAAAAAAAGAGGTCAAGAACATGTCATCCATCATTGAATTTTTCTCCTGCTCCGACTTTCTAAATTGATAAGTCTCTGGATAGGAAGCTGCAGTGGGTGGCCAACAGAGTGAAGAGCCAGGTCCATGTGACAGGGTGGGTGCACCATGGCAACTGTACCGGAGCTGGGGGACTCCCCTTACCTGGCAGCTGCTGGGCTTATCTGGATAGCTGTGGCACAGCTCAGATGGAAAGCAAGCAGCACTGGAACTTAAATGCATGCATAGATGCAATCTATAAAAAAATATATAGATAGAAACATAAAAATTTGAATATACACATACATTTATCCTTTGCATGATAAAAGTCATAGTCTTTGTAGAAAAATTTGGAAAGTAGGGAAAACTATAAAGAGAGAAATAAAAATTACCTGTAATCTCACCATCCAAAATTAACCAGAGGCATTTATAAGGTGTCTTGGTTTTATATCAATTTGAAACGGTATTCATGATCAATCTAATATATACTTTTGTATCTTAATTATTTCCACTCAACGTTATATATAGCTTTTAGTTACCATGGTATGAAAATATTTTTTATTTGGCAGGAATAAGTGGCAGAGATGGAATTAACCAAGCTTCTATTGTTGGACATTCAGGAGGATTCCCATTTTTCAAGATTAAAAAGTAATACAGTGATTAATGTTTTTATACATAAATTATTTGTGCAACTTCAATGATTTCCTTAGTATATTTTTCTAGGAGCTGAATTACTGGTTTATGAGTAAATTATAATCTTTATGCATTACATATACATATTTATTTAAATATAAATATCTCACCAGTGGAGTTGCCCATTTTTGACCACACGTTTGCCAATATGAAAAGTACTATTACTTTCATCTCTGCCAACATGAGAGGTGACAAATGGTACTTGTTTTAATTTGCATTTATTTGATAACTTGGAGGTTGACCTTTTGAAAATAAGTAAATTACTTTACTTGTGAATTTATTATATGGTGTTGACTTTGATTTTTTAAAAAAGTGTAAAGGCAAAAAGTTACCAGCTCTGAGCTGTACACAGGCCTAGGGTGAAGGGAAATGCAGTTTGTGAGAGGAGAGGGATGTCGTCACCCAGGGGTGCCACTCTAAGGTTGCCAGAATGGTTCCCCTACCTGTGTGTCTCAAAAATGAGGAGGAGGCAGGGCTTAGAGTGGGTTCCTGCAGTCACCCAAGCAGGGAATTCAAGCAGCTTTTATTTGGTGATTGAGAACTTGGAGACACTAGGTTTATACATATAATATAAATACAATGGAAACATCAAACACCTTGGAATTTAAAAAAAATGCAGCTAACAGGGGTACATTCTTAGAGTTGGTCATGAAGCTTAGAAGAGACACAGCATGGAAAATTCTTCAAATAGTAGAGGCATATGGCACTCAAGGAATACAGAGTATTATTAGTAGTAGTAGCCGTAGTAGTGGTGAGAGTAATAGAAGTATAATGTAAGACCATCATCTTGTTTTCTATCTTGGAAAAGGAAACAGAAGAGGAAGATTAGATATATAATTCAGTCTTTCATTTAAGAAGACAAATTCCACACTGAGATACCACCAAACTCCAGTCAGGATGGCCATCATCAATAACTCAAAGCACAACAGATGCTGGAAAGGATGTGGTGGGGGGTGGGGAAAGGAAACACTTCTACATTGTTGGTGGGAGTGTAAACTAGTACAGCCTCTTTGGAAAACAGTTTGGCGATTCCTAAAAGATCTAAAAATCAGCCTTCCATATGACCCCTTAATCCCTCTACTGGGAATATACCCAGAGGAACTCAAATCACTCTATGAAAAAGATACCTGCACATGCATGTTTATTGCAGCATTATTCACAATAGCAAAAACATGGAACCAGTCATGCTGCCCATCAAAAGAGGACTGGATAAAAAAAATGTGGAACATATACATGATGGAATGTTATGCAGCCATAAAGAAGGACAAACATTTAGACTTCACAGCAACTTGGATGGACTTATAGTCTCTAATACTGAGTGATCTCTCACAGAAACAAGGAACTGAGTACCACATGTTCTCACTTATAAGCAGACCTTGAACAATTATTATAATACTATAAGATAGGGATTGTCAGTAGTGGGAAACTACTGGGGTGGGAAGGGTTGGGAATGGCAGTAGCGGGAAACTGCCAGAGGAGGAGGGGCACAACTCATCAACAAGGATACCTGCATAATGAACATTTGCATACCTAACCCTGAACTGTACCCCACATCTTTAAAATAAAAAAATTTTTTAAAGAAGACAAATTTCAACAATTTTAGAGAAGAAGGTAAACATGTGTCTATAACCAGACAATAGTAATAGCAATTACTAGCCAACATTATTGCAAGCTGTGTTTGATGCTTAGCTCTTTAAGCAGTACCTCATTTAATCTTTCTGGACATACCAAGAAGTATAAGGACAAGAGAACTGAAAAACAAAAAGAACAAAAACAAAACAAAAAACACTTCTCCCAGGGTCACACTGCCAGAAAGAGGCAAAGCTTTGATTTGAACCCAGGTCTCTGGCTTCAGCACCACAACTCAAACACTGTGATCATGCTGTGCACTGTTTTTAAAGGAAATACACCTCAAGAGAAATAGGAGACTCTAAGAAAGCACCTGGATTTTTAGAAAATAAATTGTCCTCAGAAGAAAGAAAAGACACTGGAGGGCACAGTGGCTCTCTGCCACACTTAGATTTTAACAGGAAGCCATACAGGAGAAGGGAGGAAAGCCCTGTGTCTGAAGAGGAGCACACGCTGCACAGAGAGAGCCAACGGCAGCCAAAGAGAGCTTTCAAGTCCAGGGTCATAGCAAGGAGAAAAAAATGCCAGATTGAAAAGAGAGAAGTTGTGATGAGAGAGGACCAGACACAGGGCCTCTCGACTTCCATCCTGGCTCCATCTTCCCCAGTAAGAAGAGCAGAGGCTGCAGCAGCAGTACCAGCACATATCCACACGGAAGCGGTTTTTGCGGGCACTATGGTGAGGGCTGTACGCGTACTACCTTGTCTAGTTCTCATACACACACACAAAAATCCCAGGAGATAAACACAATTCTTCCACTTGATAGGCAGGATGCTTGCCCAAGGTGTTCATCGGTGGGTAAGTGGCCGAGACAGAATCTGAATCTAGGCAGCTTGGATGCTTGCCCAGAGCCTCGACCTGGGAAGGACAAGCCCGGTACTGTGGAGAGGGAGGTCGAAGGCCAACAGACGTGCATCTTGGTGCATCTGTGAGTCCCAGTACCCGAGCCCTGATGAATCACACTTGGGAGCACATAGATAGCAAGACTGTCTGCGGTAGTGACCCTGAGATAGCACGGACAGAGAGATGCCCAAGACGGGAAAGGGAGGATATTCTGCTTTTCAGAGAATAACCCCTGTAAAGCTTAGGGTGCTAGACTGGATATGGGATCCCTATACAATTTTATTTTGTTTATTTTTGAGTTGGGGTTTCACTCTGTTACACAGGCTGGAGTGCAGTGGCACAAGAGTGGAGTTCACTCTCACTGCAGCCTCAAGCTCCTGGGCTCAAGCGATCCTTCTGCCTCAGCTACCCTAGCAACTGGGACTACAGATGGATGCCATTTTTTGATTTTTTTTTTTTTTTGTAGAGATAAGGTCTTGCTATGTTGCCCAAACTGGTCTCAAACTCCTGGGCTCAAGCAGTCCTCCCACCTTGGCTCCCAAAGTGCTGGGACTACAGAGGTGAGCCACCACACCCAGGGTCCTATACAATTCTAGAAAGACATTCTCAGCAGATGACTGTGAGCCTTTGGAAAAGGATGCTGACCTAACAGGGTTCACTCAGGGCAAATCCTGCCAAATTATTGAACCATATCTTCAAGAGGCATGGTGGACCAGTAGTTTTCAATCTTTCTATCGGTGTCCTTGTTCATGAAGGGAGTGCTCCTCGGAGATCTCCTCCCTTGCACAGTGATTCTCCACTGAAAACATGCCACACACATCTCCACAGGGGAAATGACCAACATCTCTGTGGAGACAAGTACGCTCGATAGACTAGGAAAATATCCTAGGATTTTCTGCTGGCTGTGAGTTACTACCGTAAACAGAGCATGTACAATTATATAGGACATTTGACAAACGCTCATGCTGTCTTGAGGACACAATGAAAAACTGTGAATTGAAAAAATAGACTTGTAACTCATCAAAAACCAGATTGATTAATAGATTGATGTGAACATGCTAGAAAACCTTTGGCTT
This sequence comes from Carlito syrichta, assembly GCF_000164805.1. Taxonomy (NCBI): domain Eukaryota; kingdom Metazoa; phylum Chordata; class Mammalia; order Primates; family Tarsiidae; genus Carlito; species Carlito syrichta. The sequence continues at coordinate 548,854 of NW_007256866.1, forward strand.
CTGCTCCAGCGTCTGCCACATTTCTGTCCTGCTCAGTGTGTTTTCTAATTGACATGGAAAACTACACTGAAAATATGCTTGGTCAGTTGTCATGTCCACAAAACACACACTCTCTCTTTGTCTCTGTCCATCTCTCTCTGTCTTGGTCTCTCTCTCTCTCTCTCTCTCTCTCTCTCCAAACACATACACACACACACACACACACACGTCTTCCTATCCATATCCGTCTGCCTATATCCTCTTTCTGTCTATGTATCTATGTATGTATGTATGTATGTATGTATGTATCTATCTATCTACCTACCTACCTACCTATCTACCTATCTCTGTCATCTGTCTTCATTTTGGTTCAAGGAATCAATTTCAATTGTACAAGTTCAAGGTGAGGAAAACCTGGTTTGGCTAGAATTTTATGTGCATAGTAGGCTCAGAGTTATAGTTGATTTCAAGGGCCACAATGTAATGGAGCCTTTGAAAGACCCCTATAGTTTTTAGTTGTGTTAACAGAAGTATAGTGCTCAAGTCACAGGAGGTTATGCTTCTGCTGAGTCATTCAAGCTGGTCAGAGCAGAGCTGTGATATGTTTAATCCAGGATGGTGTAGTCTTGGGAGTCATGTTTACAAACTGCCATGTATCCAGAGCTCAACTGATGAGAATGGGATTCTGGAAGCTCACGTGAGATGGGTGAAGTTGACCTTGGAGGGGAGAGGACTTAGAAAAGAAGTCATGGCTCCTTTAACTTATTTGAAGAATTTGTGGGTGGAAGAGAGGAAAAGACACACACACATTCACACGTGTGGAAGTAGTCCTTGGCCTATTACTAGAACAGAATTCTAACAGCAGCAGCTTTACAAATGTCTCTCGTTGCTCTCCATCTGGCCCTGGAATGATCTGGTTTTGTATCTCTCTTCCTCCCTGTGTGTGATATTCATGCATGGTCGTCCCCATGTCCCTCACCTTTAGGAAGTCCTGGCCCCAAACAGCCATTGAGTCTACATTTGATGAACTGCACAGACTGGAAATAAGCACCAAAGCTGCCCAGCATCAGAGTAAGAGCTGCCGCAAAGCAGTGAGCTGTCCGTATTGAAAGGGTTCAATAGAACTGGCTGACTCCACCCCATGGATGAGCAGACAGCCTGACTTTTAGGCAGGTATGGAAATAGTTGACTAAAATGACCCTGGTCCTCGTGGTCTCTGCACTGGCTCCAGACTTTCATAATCCCAAAATGAAGACAACATGGCTTCTGCTGTTGCTAAAGCCACCTGCTCTTATTAGCTGAGGCCCCTGTGGCACCTTGGCTCCCAGGGTTAGGATGTCCTGTCTCATAGGCATTTGAGCTCTAGGGCCTGAGGTTAGAGACAAGGACCTTGGCAGAAGCTCAGGGACACAGATCATGGACAGGTCACCGTTGACCCACCCCCAAGGTCCCACAGAAGCCTTGAGGAGCTATGCGCTGGGTCTGCAAAGAGCAAACATCAGATTCTAGCTTAGACTCCAGGAAGGAGGAGCAGAGGAGCGAGTAACCGCAACTCGTGGCTAACTCAGGCAGGATTTGAGTTAGACTATGAAATATGCCTTGCTCGTTTATCTGATGATATGCTCCCTGATTATCCATTGGTCTGGCTGGCCTGCCCAGGCATTCACCCCTGCCCAAGTACACGTGGCTGACCCCCAAGCATGGGACATGCAGGACACAAACAGGCCACTGATGGGCCCGGTCTGTTTCTCACATGCTGACAATCACATTCCTCAATGCCAGGGCCTACTCTGACAGGAAGGGACTGGCTTTCATGGGGACAATATCAGATAACAGAGAGGTAAACAAAGGGAGGGGAAAGATTGGGAGAGGGAAGCTGGAAAGGAAGGGGCCCTCCCCTGCCACCCTGGAGAGTAGCAGTGCATCCCATTGTGGTTTCATCCCTGGTGTGACATGGAAAGGTAAGTGTCCTGCATGTCATTATCAGCCCAAGTGACATCCACAAACACTCATCTCTAAGAGTTGTCAAGAGCATTTGTCACTAGGCGTGCTGTTGGAATGGTCCCCGGGAGGCCAGGGAAACAGAAAGCATGCTCTTCAAGTACAGTTAGCCAGCATGCAGCCTTACCTTGTACTGCTAGTTACATGGTCACCATCCCTATGTAGGGAAGGAGGACTGTGAGAAGGGAGACCCTGAAGGTGGACGGGATGACAGACACCCCAGCCCCTGGCCCTATTTGCAGGGTCCTCTCTCCAATCCACATTCTTCCATGATTGTTAGACACTTCCTCCGTGACCCTGGGGAGATTGGCCCATGCAGTGAGTTTTGCAGGGCTGGGGCAGTGGGGAGCATCTCTTATTGCTGCTGTCTCCCATTTGGGGAAAGGACAAGAGGGCAGATTCTACCAGTTTTTACCAGTTAGAATCCTTTTTTTTGAGTCGGAATCTCACTCTGTTGCCCAGGCTGGAGTGCAGTGGCATGCTCACAGCCACGGCAGCCTCTACTTGCTGGGCTCAGGAGACCCTTCCATTCACTCTTCCAAGTAGCTGGAACTACAGGCCTGTGCCACCATGCCTGGCTGATTTTTTTATTTATTGTAGAGGCGAGATCTCACCATGTTGTCCATGCTGGTCTCGAATCCGTGGACTTAGGCAATCCTCTTGCCTCTGCCTCCCAACGTGCTCGTCAGAATCTTATTCACACCTCTGTGGAGCTGTGCCCCCTCCTCATGAAAAGACAGCCATATCTACCATGGAGTGGAGGAACACTTGCTAGTGAACATAGCATTCCAAGACCTGGAGCCAGGGGAGAAACCAGCAGGGACAGGTGGGAACCTCTGGGAGAGAGCACAGAGCATGCTTCAGTGTGGTCCTCCTCCTCCTTTCCCCAAGGGGGAGGACACTGAGAAAATCCTTCAGATCTGTCAAAGACTGGGGGCTGCACCAAAGACCAGGGCACACTGGAGAAAGTTCCCAGGCAGAGAGTGTCAGCAAGAGCAGGGGTGTCAGGCCACACACTAAGGAGAATTCAATCCACCTGGCTCAGTCCCTGAAGTCCACCGAGCTCCCACACCAGCCCTGAATGGCCTCCCTTGGGAATTCTTTGATAGAACAACAGAAATAACCCCCACATTTGGAAAAGTCACTGGAGTCAGATCTCTGCTACCAGAAGCACTTCACATTTCATCTTTCATGCTTGTCATCTCCTCCCAATTTCACAACAGCCTGGAGAAGGGCAGGCTGGGGACGGGACCTGCCACCTCCATGGGAGGAAGGTTCTTTGATTCAGCTGCTTCCCCAGGCAGTCTGGCTTTACCTGAAAGAGAAGGTTGAGCCCCACAGAGGAAGAGAAAGATATAAAGGAGGAAATTGAGGTGGACAAGGAAAAAAGGCAACTGGTTGATCAGGGTCAAATCAAAATGGGCATGCCTGGATTTTATATTTTTCTACATTCTTTTTATACTGTTTGACTTTTAAAATGTGAAATTCGCAAGTAGAAATGGACAGGACAGATAATATCCTACCCATTTTACAGATGGTAAAACCAGTCTCAAACAAATTGAGATGTCACGCATTACCCAAAGAGAAGACGAACTATAGACTCCTACGTCCAATGCCTCTCCCACCATGTCATGCACCATGCTGTGGGACACGTCTCACTAAGGCCCTGAGGAGTTTCTGTTAAGGCTGGGGAACACTCACTGGAATTTCCCTTTCTGGGAAGAATGGGGTAACCTGCCGGGAGTCCACAGGGATCTTCTCTGCCAGCTTCAGTGGAGAGTTTGTCTCACCTTTCTAAGCCCCAGCAATGTTGAAGCAAAGGGGGAACAGCGTTACCAGTGAGAACCTTGGTTCCACTCAGGGACCTGCCATCAGCCAGCAGAAAATATGGGCAAGATGAGGATTGCTGGGTTTCACACCTCACCAGGTGAGCCACTGATGACAAAGTTGCTGGAGGCACCACAGACAAAGATGGATCTGCAACCAGAAGTCCAGGGTGGCTATTAGGATGAACAGCAAACTCAACCTAATATGACTTAAATTCATAAGGATTTACAGTCCCTCATGCAAAATAAGTCCAATGGAAGAGAGTTGAGGTCTGGTTTTCTGGGCAGCATAGTCATCAGGGGCCCAGCTCCTTCTATCTTTCTGCCTTGCCGTCTCCAGCACACAGTTTCTGTCCTTAGGGTCGCCTCTTAGTACAAAATGGTTGTTAGAGTTCCAGCAATCCTATTTCCCTTTTATGTAACAGGAAAGATGAAAAGAAGAAGAACAAGAATGCAAAGTTGAGGTGTTTCTTGGAATCCTCACCCAATAACTTTTGCTTATGTTTCATTAATCACACATTCCAACAAAGGAGACTGACAAATGTAGGCTTTTTGGTTTTTAAAGTTAGGCAGAATATACCCTCGGTAATATAGAGAAGACTGAAAGGCAAGGACATGTCCTCAACCTGGGTTTGACCCCCCAACTCCATCATTTACTGGTACTGGGACTATGGGCAAGTCACTCCACTGCTTTCCGCCTTCATTTTCTCATCTGTAAAATGGGAAGAGGGGTTCCTCTCTGTAAATTTCATAGGATCATGGTGAGGACTGAATGTGACTTAGGTATTTGAAAGAGCATCCTTCATAGTCAGCTCTGACTTAATAGACACCAGAAAGGACTCACCGCAAATAGCAGTCTGCCCACTTTCTCTTCCTGGACCCTTCTTCTTGTCCCTCTTCTCCAGGCTACCTCTTGTGTCTCCATTTTTCAAAGCCAAGAGAGCTGTCAACTTGGAAAAATGATCTGAGGAGGTTTTAAGGGATCAACGTATAAGGTATAACTCCTTTCAGAAACATCTGCCGTTCAATTGGCAGCTAGCTCTGAAAGACCCAAAGGAATGACTCTCTCATGGTGGAGTTTTAAATCCTACAGCAGGCTTGTTGCACAGGGCAGATATTTTTCAGGGCATCTTCTCAGAGTGTCTCAAATCATCTCACTATCTCCTCATCCTGCCCCTCTCGCTTTGCTTAAGAAAGGTGACACCACTCAGATTAAAAAACCTTCAGGGCATCTGCTCAGAGGTGACTAATTTCTCCACATGTCATTCCCTCCTCAATCTCCAAAAGCTCTGGCTGGAGACAGCTCTGAAGATAAAACCAACTAGCAGGAGTAAAGGGATGACAGCGTGCATCTGGTCTCCCGCCCTTCTGAAATGAGACTTCTCTCCCCTTATAGGAAGAGAGAGCCAGAGACCCGGCCCTCTGTTAATTCTACATATGTTTGGTGAGTTTGGAGGTGGGTGTGGGAATATTGTTTATTTTATATCAAAGAAGGAGACCACCAGAGAAAGTTTATAGAGCAAGGGCTTGGGCCCGGAGTAGCGTCTGGGACTCGGGGAAGGTGCTGGTGGTGGTGGCCACCAGAACTAACAGAACGCTCTAGTCTGACGCCTGGACTTCCCTAACTGTTCACAGGACCTAACTCATTTCAGCTTCCTGACAACCCCTGCCAGACCAGTGGTGGGAGAGGTGTGGGGCTCAGGGTTCTGACCCCTATCCAAGGCTTTCCACCACCCAGCGTTGCCCAACCCCAACTGTGCTTTGAAATCCCTCAAGGAGTTGTACCCACCACCAGCCCCCCCTTCGCACCAAGAAAGAGATGATTCTGGGACATCCGTGTTTTTAAAATCCCCCCACTTCCAGTGATTCCGATGCACATTTAGCATCATGGCACTATGCTGGTGACATCAGGGTAGCACGGAAGAGTTTCTATAAATCCAAGTGAGGGATGGGGGTGGGGGTTGGTCTCTAAACTTCTGATAAGGGAAAAGGGTAGGAGACCTGGATTCACCCTCGGCTCCATCGTGCACCATTCATGTCATATCTTTACGACTTTGCTTCATCTACCGCATTGGGATAAAAATCTCTTCTCCATAGGGTTATACCCCAAAAGATAATGCCTATGAAAATGCCTCGGAAACAAAGGCACTATGTGCAATTTAGTTGCCAGAGTCACTCTTATTATCCCCCAGCTGACTCTGAGTGATTCTCACAAGGAAGGTGGAATCGGCACCTCCAGTCATGGACTCTTGTAACCTCCCCACTCTTTACTGTCCAAGTCTTAGGCGTCTCATCTGCTGAACGGGGATAATGATAACTCTTCTGTCTATCTCACCGGGCTGTCATGAAATTGGGAGGAGATGGCAAGCATGAAAGACAATATCTTCATGAAGTGCTTCTAGTAGCAGAGATCTGACTCCAATGACTTTTCCAAATGTAGGAGTTGTTTCTGTCGTTTTATCCAAGAATTCCAGAGGAAAGTCATTCGGGGCTGGTGTGGGAGCTTAGTGGACTCCAGGGACTGAGGCAGGTGGATTGAACTCTCCTTGTTGTGTGGCCTGAGACTCTGGCTCTTGCTGATACTCTCTACCTGGGGACTTTCTCTGGCGTGCCCTGTCCATGGGACCCCAGGAGCAACCCCCAGCCTTTGACAGATTGAGGATTTCCCCAGTGTCCTCCCCCTTGGGGAAAGGAGGAGGAGGACTCACAATGAGGCGTGCTCTGTGCTCCCTCCCAGGGGTTCCTGGTAGGGTGGAGCCCCAATTCCCCGCTGTAGTGACTTGCTGTGTTGAATTCCATCCCCACTTCCTCGCCAGAGCTTTCTGAGTCCACCTCCCAAATACACTCTTGGCACAAATCCTTGTCTCAGGCTCTGCTTCCTGGAAAGCCACAATAAGACAGGCACCCACTTCCTGCATGATCCAGCCCCTTGAAAGACTTCCCCGAAGACCCATCCCCTGACTTCTGCAGGGATCTCATGGTCCTTCCCCAGTGTGCACTGGAGGCTGAAGAAGGCCACCATCTGTTCAGGAACATTGCCCCCCACAATAAAATCAGTGTTCCCTTGGGCGGTTGGATAAGGAGAGTGGATGTGGGGTGGGGGGCATACGACCACCCCCCAGGGCTGCAAGGCAAAAGCATGGCCATCGGTAACACTTCTTGGCACTTCTCGGCACCCTCCCACGCAAGCCCAGATGGCAGTAGCCAGTCTGTGGCCGAGGCCATCCGGGAAAGGTGGCTGATCCGCCTGCCTTTCGGCCTCATCTCTGGAGACACGGAGCAGAGCGAAGAGGGAAGTCTTAGTTCTTGCCAATTGGGCCGATGGTCTGATGTGCGTGCATGACGGGAGTAGGCACCCTGTGGGCGACAGAGGGGCTCAGGACGAGAAGCCAAATTAATGATCATCATCTTCAGAGTCTCGGGGGCCGGGGGGGGCTGTGGTGAGCGAGAAGAATGGCACAAAAACCACAGACCGTGACGTGCCAACCCAGGGTGAGAGTGGGGCTGTGTAGACGTGCTGTGTGGATGAACGAGCTCATTAACTGTCTGCAAGGGGGAGCTATTTCTGGCAGAGCTGGATTCTGGAGATTCTAGAGAGGGGTTCTGGCTTATCTGGGGCTGCTGGGCTGGTACTGGGGGGTGGGGGGAGTGGGGTGGGAGGAGTGCTGACGTGGACTTGGGAGGAGCTTCCCTGGCTAGGGGAGGAGGCAGGCACCGGAAATAAAGCCTCGGGAAGGTCTGTTCCACGCTGACCCTTTGAACTAGGTAATTAGTTAGTGATGGTACTAAGTAGAGGAGCTTTTCTGTCTAGTCATTAGCCCTCCAAAAGGTTAAATGAGTTGCTTGGTGACATTTGTCTACTTGAGTTCTTTTTTTTTTTTTAATAGCGCTGTTCCTTGCTCATGCTTGAGCCTTTTTCAGTTGCTAATTTCCAACCCCCAGAAAATAAATATCTGTTGATTGAATAAATGAATATCTGGTTCCAATCCCAGAATGAAGTGAATGGTGAATGCCCCTGCCTAGGTCAGGAGGTGTATATTTGAGGGGGCTCTGGGAGCAGGAGGAGTGGAGTATAAGTTGTGTCCCTGTGTGTGGCGGGGTGGAGTTTGGAAGGAAGAGGGAAGGGGAGAGCTGTTTTAGGTGGAACCAATGAAAAAAGAGGCTGCAGCAGGAATGATAAGGCCCAGTCAAGAGCCTCTGAGGGTCCCTGGTATATTAGTTAGCAGCTGCCACCATCATGTTGCATAACAAACAGCCTCCAACTCTAGGTGGTTTACTGTCACAAGCCGTGACTTTCCTTAGTCATGGATCTGCAGGTTGGCTGCAGTCGAACCAGTCTCTGCTGGGCTGGGCTGGGCAGGGCTGGGCTGCACTTGGTTGGCTTCAGGCTCCAGGTTCGCATTAGATCTTCTATATGTATCTCATTCTAGGGACCCCGGAGGAGGGAGAGTGGCTGTCCAAGTATGTTCTTCTCATGGCAATGGCAGAAATGTGGGAGGGTGAGCCCAACTGCAGAAACAAATGCCCAGCTTCTGTTAGTACTACAACTACTAAACCCCATGGTCCCAAGCAAGTTCCATGGCCCAGCCCAAAGTCAAGGCACAGGGAAGGTGCTTCACTCACCATTGAGTCATGACAAGGCTGTGAGGGATTGTTTCATTTCAGGTCAGTAAGGAAAGAGGTCCAATGACTCAATTTACCACACTTGACATTCCTGGAAGAAAGGCCATCTCTAGGGCAGTGGTCCTTAAAACTGTGCATGAGGGTGTGTTAACACACCAGTGTGGGACCCTGTCCCATTGGGTTTCTAACTCAGTAGGTCTAGAGTGGGGTCTGCATTCCTAATATATTCTCCTAGCGATGCAGATGCCACAGGTCCAGGGACTATACTTCGAGAACCACTGGTCTCGGGGAATAATAGGAAGTTTGCTCAGACAAGTTAGAAGAGGGTAGAATATTGTGACCTTGAATGTCGCACACAGTAGCTATGTTTCTCGAACCCTTGCTATATCTTGGGTACTATTCTAAAGATGTTCTGTGTGTTCTCTTATTTGGTGCTTACACTAGCCCTGCTAGGTGGGATCCATTATTGCCATTTGACAGATGAGGACTCTGAGCCCTCTGGAGGTGGCGTGATTTACAGGCCCCATAACTCAGAGGTGGCGAAGCTGAGACTTGGAGCCAGTGCTGTCCTGACTTTGGGATTTCTCCTGTTGCTGGTGAGGACCAAAGATCTAGTTCTGAGGGAAGGAATGAACTGGGGTGAAGAAAACTCTGGATTTTGAACAAGATATCCATTTATTCAGTCAATGAATAGGTATTGTCTGGTCAAGACACCAGATAAAAAGATAGACAAAGTCCTTGCCCTCAAGGAGTTTAGGGAGGAGAGAAACAAAACACAACAAACAAACAAACAAACAAAAACCCTTAAAATGTTTCCAGGCAGAAAAATAAGCAGTGTGATGACACAGAGACTGGAGAGTTACTGTTTTATATGAATGATCAGGGTGGTCCCTCTAAGGAGTGACATTGGAGCAGAGACCCAAATAGAGTGAGATTTAAAGAGCCAGTCTGGGAAAATAGCACCTGCAAAGACCCTGGGGTAGGAATGTCTTGTTGGAGAGGAGGCAGCAAGGACTCTGATGCATCTGGGGAAAGAGTGACAGTGAGTGTGTCTGAGGACTGGGCAGAACTATGTCATGTAGACTTTTATAGGCCATGGCTGGGTCTTGGATTTTAACTTGGATGAGATGGAAACCACTGGGGGAGGACACTGAATGCAGGAAAGTGGCATGGTGTGATTAAGAAAGAAGTTCTGAACGCTGCTGCATGGAGAATGCACTGCTGGGACAGGGGTGGAAGCAGAAAGACCAGTTGTGGGATGATTGCAGGGGTCTTAACTGTGTCTTGAGAGCCTCCTGCTCCTGAATGTCCACATCTATAAGATGGAGGAAGGGTCCCTCCCTTGCTTTGGGCAGGAGGAGCTCAAGGTGTGGGCATGTGAGTAAGCAGAAATACTCAGTAAGGGAGCAGAGCACGTTGTGATGCTTTTCTGGCAGAATCCTTGGGCCTGTATCTGCCTGGCCCAGGAAGCTCAGCCCAAGGCCCAGCTCACAGCCTGAAGTAGGGAAGAGTTTCTGGTCTCCCTGGGCAGAGCAGGGTGTCCCACGCCCTCACTGACCCAGCTCCCCTTACCTCTCTCACAGCACTCTGAAGGGGAGGGATTCTCTGTGTTCTTGTTTAATTAGCTCATTAGGTGTGTGCCGCGGTATCTCTGGTAATAAATCACCTTCTCTAGTGGCTCCTAAGTGCGTTTTTGCTGGTGCCTGGCCCTAGTGGTGAAAGAGGCAATCCTGGGTGTGTATGGGTGAGCTGTGGCAGGGGCTTGGTACCCTGTGCCCTGTCTCCTGGGGCATGCATGGACAGGCGGGGAGGCTGCCGAGGTCCTGGGCCTGGAGACAGGATTTTGGAAGCTGATATGGTCGCAGCAGCGGCAGCCGGCACTGAACACCAGAAAGATATTTTTACCACCCGTCAAAATGCCACCGCGTGTGAGCCCGTGCCAAAGGCTGCTTCCCGAGGCGGCTTTGCTCTCCTCCCTTAATTTTGTTTTTTTGATTGTTGCTAGGGAAAAGGTCTGAGGGGAGCTGAAGGGGGCTGGAAGGAAGCATCTATCCTGCAATGAAAGTGAGTGGGATAGGGGCTGCCTCCGCCAGGCCAGGAAAACAGGAGTGAATGGATTTAGACCCAAGCCCTATTTTCTCCACCTTGCCTAGAATGAGCCTAGGAACAGGACTCTGAGAAGGAACTTCCTTCACAGATCAGAGGGCCTGAATTCCACCATTACAGATGCATTTCTTTGCTCCTGTAATGGGCAGAAACCTGGGAGAGGCTGAAATGGTTTCACTGGGACTGACCAACAAGGGATGCTGCCCTGACAGCAGGCACACTGGAAACTCCAGCAGCAGAAGGAGGTTGTGGGAGAGGAGGGGCCATAAGGCAATCTCAAAGCTCAACTCTGTATGGGTTCAAGAGAGCTCAGGGAGAAAAAGGGAAGAGCCAAAGTCCTTGGGACCCGTCCAGCTGCTTATTCATTTCAACTCTCTTGGGCTCAGTTCTTCTGTCTTAAAATGGACCTAGTTCTTGCCACTCTCAGATGGAAAAAAGTCCAGGGTGAGAAAGGCACAGTTCAAGGTCATCCAACCTTCTCCTTTCTCTGTGCATCCTGGCGATGCCCAACACTCCTCTCACCCATCACCCCTCATTCCCACTACCCTCTTGGGATGTTGGCTGTCCCCAGGCGGAAGAACTTCCAGAGACAAGAAACCTCCCACCTTTTTTCAAGAGCCCATACCACTGTTGGGTGCTATTGGCTAAAAAGTTTTGCCTTATTACAGGCCTTTCAATCCGTCTTCCTCCATCTCCTACCCTTAGATTCCACCTTTATCCTCATCAGGGATAAAATGAATTCTTCTTCTAAAACTCGTCCGTTTAATTTTTGAAGATGATTCTCAAAGTTCACTCAATGCTGTCTGTTTTCAGATTCGACATCCTCCCTCCATCCTTGCCTTCACCTTTAGTTATCCAAGAGGTGTTTATTTGTTGCTTATGAGGTCAGGTCTGGCCACACACAGGAAGATGCAGCTGTACACAGCTCCTGCAGCTCACGTTTCCCAGGGAGACAAACATGATCTGGCAATGCTGGGAGGCATTCACTGATTGTAGCTGCAGCTGTGATGAGTGCTGTGCATATATGTGGGAGAACAGGTCTTGGGGCACTGACCTAGCCTGGGGAGGTCAGGGAGGGCTTCCTGGAGAAGGTGACCCAGAAGGACAAATAGGCACTCAATCCTTGATGAGGCACTGCAGGTAAAGGCTGTTTTCTCTGGAGCAGGACTATGGTGCATCTCTGGTCCCCGGTCTCAGACGTGTGCCAGGTGTGGGTTGTCTCCTTGCAGTGTGGGGTCTGGCAGTGGGCAGTACACAGAATGCAATCTGCTCAGAACAAGGTGGACTAACAAAGCCCCTCCCCAGCTGGGAGTACCCCTCATCTGAAGGCAGCCTCAGCGCCCCCTGGCCTTCTATGGTGCCAAGTCCCACACAGACTGGGACCCCCAACAAAGTCGCTGCCTCGTGTCACTCTGGGCCATCTTGCTTCCTCCTTTCTAGGTTGTTCCCCAGGGGTAGTAGCCCCAGGCTGTGGCCAACTTTGTGTGCATGTGAGGTTCACAACTAAAGTTGGTGCTTGGATGTCACCATGACCCTGGGGTCATGGAGCCTCCTAGGCCAGGAGCCTGTTTATTGAGTCTTTATCTTCAATGCAATATTAGCATATTTTACTTGTCTCATTTTATATGTTTTTTAATATTGCAAGTCATCTCGTAACTTTGGTTGGAAATAAGACTTAGGTTAGAAGTACCAAGTACTCAGCCTGTAATCCTGAGGTGAGTGGATTGCATGAGCCCACAGGTTCGAGACCCGCCTGGGCAACTTGGCGAGACCTCATCTCTACAATAAATCAAAAAATTAGCTGGGCATGGTAGCGCGCACCTGTAGTTCCAACTACTTGGAAGGCTGAGATGGAAGGATCGCCAGAGCCCAGCAGGTGGAGTCTGCGGTGGCTGGGAGCGGCCACTGCACTCTCCTCTGGGCGACAGAGTGAGACTTCAACTCAAAAAATAAAAAAGTGCCAAGTAAATGCAGATAGTGTCTCCTCCAGGAATGAGGAGAACACCAAGAGTCAGCTTTTCTGAGAAATCATCCCATGCTGGGCACTGTTCTGAGTGGTTTCTGTTTATTAGCCCATCTGATTCTTTCGACGTCCAAACAAAGAAGGTACTGTTACTATCTTGATTTTACAGATGAGAAAACTGAGGCATAAACTGGTTAAGAAGACAGCCAGAGGTATCCCAGCTGATATTTGAAACTGGGCAGGCTGAGGCCCAGATCTGTGCCTTGAGGCCTTGAAAATGGCAGCTGGCATCTGAGGGCTAGCTGTGTGCTCTCCACCTATGAGCAAGCACCTTCCCAACCACCCTGAGGGGCAGGTGTCTCTCTTATGCCCGCTTTACAAGTTAGGAGTCTCAGGGATCAGAAAGAGTTGGTAAGCCGCTCAAAGTCTCCCAGCAAGGACGTGGCAGATCCAGGATTCAGACCCAGAGCTGCTATGCTCCAAAGCTCTCCCCACACTCTTCTCTCCAGAACAAGACTTAGGATGGCAGGGGTGAGCTGGGGCCTTGGAGTCACAGGTGATGTCTTCAGAACAGAGTCCAGTGAGCCCATTCCTTCCTATGCTGTCCCCTTGCCAATAACCTAATCTACTAACAACCCCAGAACCTGTTGTCAGTCGGAACCATCCTGAAGAAATGGGAAGTATGAACCAGACCCACCCTTCCCGCTCACTTACACAAAGGCAGGAATAAGAGGGAGCAGGTGGGTGCTTCAGGAGGAGACTCAGTTAGACAAGTGGAGGAACTTCTGGCAGTGCTGATGATGTCTGGCAAAGTCACAGCTCCTTTGAAAGCAAAAAGATGGCTTGGCTGCTTAAAGGGCCCAAGGATCCCATCTGAGATGGGCAGGCTGATGCATGCCTTCCACCACTTCTCCACGCTGGGGAAATGATGGCTGTGTCCTGGGGCGTCCTGATTTATAACTTGCCATTTGAATCACAGCTGCTGCTGCCTCTTGCCATACCGAACTGAAAGCCGGGTCATGGTTCACCCCCAGAGACGGGACAGGCTTGGGGGAGAGGGAGGAGATTTATGGCTTGGTCTCTGCCCTCCATGAGCCACCATCTCCCAGAGCTGCTGCTGCCACTGCCTTCCCACCCGACGAGGCCCGGGCCCAGTGCTGAGGGGCAGGCGAGCGTACGGGGCTGGAGGATGGCGCTGTGAATCTCTGACAGCCTTGGGGCTCCCTGGCTGGGGGACGTCCAGGGAGGAAGCAGCCATCGATAGATCATAGCTGGGCTGTTGACCTTGAATCTTAAGCAAAGTGAAGAATAAAAGGTCATATTTATTCCATCAGAGCCCCAGAAGTGGTGAAATATGGGAGTGTGAATAAAGACAGCGGTAAATCACTCCCCACTCCTGGGGATTTAGGGGATCTGTCTTCCAGCCTTGTCACCCCCTGGGTGGCCGGGGCTCAGTGTACACAGAGGTAAAGGAAAGAGGAGAGGGAGGTCCCAGGGACCCCAAAACAGAGCTTTATCTGGAATACAGCAGTGCTGAGAGCCATCAAGCTTCCTAGAGTCCTAGGATGCGAGATCTCCCTCACTTCCATGTCACCTTGCCAATGAGCCCATGCCTGACCACCCCACTGAGGGTTGGGCTGCCCGCCCTATCCCCCAACAGTCCTTCTTTCTTATCCTGCTTTACTTTTTCTCTTTTCTTTAGCACGGTCCACATTCTAAAGTGCTAAATGCATGACCAATTCTGTTTTCTATATACTGCCTTTCCTGTCCCCACGGAGAATGTCAACTCCGCCAGCCAGGGGCTTATGTCCGTGGCAGTCACTGCTGTCTCCCAGTGCCTTGAGCAGCGCCTGGCACATAGCAGGCTCTCTGTGAAATTTCTTGGATGAATAAATGAGCCTGGAAATCACTCAAGAAATGGGTCTAATGCAAACCCTTGCCATGCCTAGGAAGAGCAGAGTCCCAAAGAAGGGATGGACTGGTCTCCAGTCTCGTAGCTCATTAGGGGCTGCAGAGCTGAGGAAGCATCTGGGCTCAAGACTCCCAGGCCAGAACTCCAGGTCCTGCATAGTCTGAGTGGCTCTGCACCCATCAGAAGATGCACTTGTCAGTCACATTCTGTTAATTTTCCACAGGCTCTGCCTAGGAGCTGTGTGGCCAGGGCTGGGCAGGGCTGGGGGCTTGTTTGCTTCCTCCCATTTATGAATGTACTGACAACTAACTTCTTAACCCAAAGGGGGACTTTAAAGGATGGGTCCCATGGCTGGGGAAGGTCAGGAAAACTTCATTACTGAGATTGGTTAAGGGGTGGGATGGGAGTGGGGTGAGTATTATGTGTCAGGCTCCTCTGGCTGGGATGACTGCTGCTGTGCCGGACCCTTCACAGGGTCCATGCATGCTGTCCCTGCTGCCAGGAGGCTAGGGAGTGTAATCGTAATAGACAGCATCTCCTGAGCTGTGTGCCATGCTCTGTTCTTAGTACTTTTAGATATTCAGTCACTGAATCTCAGCAACCCCATGATGTGGATGGCACCTATGATTGTCCCCATGTTGTACACAGATGAGAAACCAGGGGCAAATATGCTAGCAAATATATGCTCTTGCTCTGGGTGTTTAGAACATTCCTGCAGACAAAACAACTGGAGATCCCTCCTTGTGGGGCAACGGGCAACGGGCAGCGGGCATAGTACTTGAGCCAGTGATACGGTACTGGGAGGCAGTAAGTGCCATGCAGAACAGGGACTGTAGACAGGGTAGGTGGTGTGCTTGGGGTGAGGAGTAAACTGCACTGTTAGATGGGGTGGCCAGGCAGGCCTCAGTGGGAGGTGAGATCTGAGCAGAAACTTGCAGGAGGTGAGCCCAATCGAGGGCTGCAGGAAGGGCCCACTAGGTGGAGGGAACAGCCAGGCAAGGTCATCATAAAGGCTGCAACAAGGAGGCCAGGGGTCTGGAGCAGAGCGAGTGCAGGGCAGTTGTGGGGACAGGCAGAGAGGAAGTGGGGACAGACCCGCAGGATTTTGTGGGCTCTGGTTAGGAGGCTGCCTGCACTGCTGTCCTCAGGTGCGTGCTCCAGGTGCCCACAGCCCAGGCCAATGCCTCCTCTTTGCGCTCACAAACTCAAGGCTACTTCCACATAGCCAAGGGACACACATTCACACTCACGTACACACACCAACCAAGGGACTCACACTCACACACATATACACACACACAAACCAACCAAGGGACACACATTCATCTACTCACATCCATTGGCCAATGGACACCACTCAAACTTGTATACTCACATACTCACAAACAAACCAGCCAATGGACACACAAGTGCTGATACATACACACAAACACATACACTGGCCAATGGACATACACTATCACAAAACCACACACACACACACACACACACACACACACACACACACACACACCAGCCGATGGATACACACTCACACAGTCCCCACCTTAGGTGGGCTTCACCCTCCATCCCACCTGCAGGTGAGGGGATCAAGAGCCACTCCTCATAAGAGCCCAGCGTGGCCTCTCCCCAGCTGCAGCAGGCCAATTTCTGGGATTTTAGACCCATGCACCCTAATAAACAGTGCTGGAGAGACTCCCAGAAAATTACAGATGAGAATAAGTCTGTGATTGAGACATGTGATTAACTTACACCATCACTTCCATACTAAGACAATGACAGGCCCATATGGCCATGCTCCAGGGACATGGAAGTGCATTTATTCTTCTTTCATTCATCCAGTCCCCACAGGTGCTGGCTGCTCCCAGGTTTAGGGCAGAACAGGGGAAGGAGGATATTGCCACTGCTACTCCTAGTAATTTCCATGCAAAACCAGGATGGGGCACCTCCAGGCCAGGTCAGCCTCACCTTAAAGCTTCTGGCTAATGAATAAATCCCATGGGGAGGGTTATCTGCCCACTCGGCAGAGACCGCAGGTCCAAGACTACCCGAGCCCCCAGATGGTTCACCTTCTGCCACCATGCGGTGTCCTGCTGGGAGGTGGGTGGACTAGATGGTATTAGTGTTGTCTATACCAAAGAAGAAAGAAGGAGAGACAGAGGGAGGAAGGGAGGGGGAGAGGGAGGGAGGGAGGGAGATAGATGGATAATAGATAATAATGTACGTAAGCATTCATACATATGTAAATGATATGTTGAGTAAACATTGTATGTCACTGTTTTGCATACATTGTTTCTCGTCCTCATGTGACTCTGTGAATTGGGTTCGCAATCGTTTTTGGTTTTTTTTTTGAGTTGGAGTCTCACTCTGTCGCCCAGACTGGAGTGCAGTGGCCACTCCCGGCCACTGCAGCCTCGACCCGACCTGCTGGGCTCCGGTGATCCTTCTGCCTCAACCTCCAAGTAGCCGGAATTACGGGCACGCGCTACCACGCCCGGCTGATTTTTTGATTTATTGTAGAGATGAGGTCTTGCTGCCTAGGCGGGTCTCGAACCTGCGGGCTCAGGCAATCCACTCACCTCAGCCTCCCAAAGGCGCGGGATTACAGGCTGAGCCACCAAGCCCAGCTGCAATCTGTTTTTATGAATAAGAAGACTGAAGCTCTGGAAAGTCAAGTAATGGAGTAGAGATATAGTCAATCAGTTGTGAGTCAGGATTCAAGCCCAGAGCCCAGCTCACTTAGGGGCTAACTCCTCTGTGCTTTCAGAGTGGGAGAACTGGTGCCCCCACTCCCACAGCCCTTTCATGGCTGGGCCTCACCCACCCTCTTCCTGCCTTCTCTTGCTCCTACCATTCCTCTTCTGGAACTCTAGAATGTCAGAAATAGACATTGAGGTGCAGAGAAGGAAAGTGACTTTCCCAAGTTTGCACAGCAGGTTGGGGCAGAGCAGGAGTCAGAACCTTGTCTATCCAGATTGGACATGAGGATATCTGGTGGGTGGAGACAGCTCTGCTCCCCCATCCTCCCTCCCACTGACTCCCACTTGGCTGCACAGAGTGGCTGCCCTGCTGCCCGCCTGAGTTCTCCCCCTAGAGGTTGTTACCCTCCCACCCTTGATGAATCTCTTCCTGGCCAGTCTGCTTGTTAGAGACAAAGGTGTCTGGGGAGAATCAGCAGAAACAGCCCAGAGAAGTGCTGAGTGGACTCCTCCTGACCACTGGTGGAAAGGGCATCTCTTCACAGGGGAGGCAGCAGCGGAGTGATGCAGCAGCTCAGCTAGTCGGGTGTCCAGCAGGCTACTTGTCATGGGCTCTGCCTCCAGGCTTGCAGCTTAGAGCAGCCCCCAAGGAAGTATCAATGACCTTCAAGTGTTACGCATTCTTGCATGGGTGCTGAATGTTCCCATTATAAAAAACAACACCTCGCTTTTGTGAACGCTTTACCACTTAAGTCCAAGTGGACTCACATCTTAGTAGGTTTTGCCAACAGTCTGGGGGGGTGGTTCATAGTGTTACTCCTGTTTGACAGATGAGGCTGAGATGCGGGGAAGTGATAGATAGCTCCTTGTTCAAGATTGCTCAGTTAGCAATTGGCAGAGCCAGTATTTGAACCTGATCTTCAAACATTAAATCCAAACATCATGGCAGCTTTTTACTGCATAAACATATTTAAGTACTGTACTCAGTACTGAGCAAGTTTTCACAAAGACTCCATATGATCAATATTATTAACCTATTTTGTAGGTAAGGAAACTGAATGAGGCACAGAGATATGAAGTGACCCACCTAGCGTGGCAGTCAGTAAGTTGTCTGGGGGTTGATACGATTTTCTTCTTCCAGGAGCTTCTGATCTGAGAGAGAAAGAGGGTTAAAATTGAGGGGAAGGATGGGACCCCAGTACCCACCCATGAAATGACCGAGGACTTCATTTCACCCTGATTTGCTTTATGAAGGGTACGGGGATCTGAATGTTTGTGTCCCCTCCAAAAATTCATGGGTTAAAACCTAATTCCCAATATGATAGTGTGAAGAGGTGGGGCCTTTAGGACCCCCCATGGATGAGATTAGGGTCCTTCTAAAAGGGCTTGAGAGTGACGGGGGAGCTCTCTGGGTCTCTCTTGTCCTCCCCACTCCCGTCATGTGGGGACACAACGAGAAAGCCCTCACCATACCAGATGCTGGTGCCTTGATCTTGGACTTCCAGTCTCCAGGACTGTGAGAAAACAAATTTTGGTTTGTCTGTAAATGACCCAGTCTGTGGTAATATGTTCAGCAGCTCAAATGGACTAAGCCAAAGGCTCACTGTAGACTTCACCATTGTCACTGACACAAAACCCAGTTCTTACTGCTCACTCATTTACTGCCAGACACTGTGCTAAGCATTTAACACACTTACCTCATTTAGTCCTGACAATAGACCCACCAAGTAGGCATTAGTATTCCTGTTTACCAATGATGAGAGGTTAGGTAGTCTGCCCAGGGTCACATAGCTAGCCAGTGCCAGAGCGGGGATTTGAACCCAGGCCCAGCTGCTTGAACCATCACGCTCTATCTTCAGCAGCCTTCTCCCAGGTATGGGAGTCCTGCCAAGTTCTGCTCTGGGGCCTTCCTAGTCTTCAACAATCAGGACACACGTAGAATCACAAGCAGGCGGCCAGGGTGCATTCTACTTCACCCTAAATGCAGCCACTTCCCCAGACCTGTCAGGGCCACCCGAGCCCATGGACAGTGGAACCCAGAAGCCCCTCCCAATGGCAACCACCACCCAAGTGTTTATCAGCCATGCTGAAGTAGCACATATATTTCCAACAACCTCTCCTCTTCCTGCCCACTTGGCAGAATGTGCTTGGTGAGAGCATATTTTTTGCCTTTTTTTTTTTTGAGTTGGAGTCTCACTCTGTCCCCCAGGCTGGAGTGCAGCCACCCCAGTGTCGACCTGCTGGGCTCCGGCAATCCTTCCACCTCAGCCTTCCAAGTGGCCAGGACTACAGGCACACGCAACCATGCCCTGCTAATTTTTTACTAATTGTAGAGTCAAGGTCTCGCCAAGTTGCCCAGGCTGGTCTCGAACCCGCGGGCTCAGGCAATCCACTTGCCTAGCCCTCACAAAGTGCTGGGATTACAGGCTAAGCCACGGAGCCCAGCCTGCCATTTTTTATTGTGGTAAAATTTGCATAAAATGTGTCATTTTAACCACTTTTAAGTGTATAGTTCAGTTGTATTAAGTATATTTCTATTGTTATGCAACCATCACCACCATCCATCTCAGAACTTTTTCATCATCTTGAACTAAGCTCTGTACTCATTAAACAATAATTTCCCATTCCTTCCCACTCCAGGCCCTGGAAACACCCTTCTACTTCCTATCTCTGTGAATTTAATGACCCTAGGTCCTTTATATAAGTGGAACCACACAAGGTTCATCCATGTTGTAGCACATGGACCCACACAAGGTTCATCCATGTTGTAGCACATATAAGAATTTCATGAAACATGGAACACTTGATGCATGTGCACACTGTACTTCTGTAGGGGCCATGCAAATCTCTGTATGGTTCAGTTAGTTGCTGCCCAAATGAGCACTGTGATGGCAATTTTTAAAAGTGTCTGTGTATGTATGTGTGTGTGTGTTGGGTCTCACTCTGCTGCCTAGGCTGAAGTGCAGTGGCATAATCATGGCTTACTGCAGCATTGACCTCCTGGACTCAGCCTTCAGAGTAGTTGAGACGACAGGTGCCCACCACTATGCCCAGCTAATTTTATAATATTTTTGTAGAAATGAGGTCTCGCTGTGTTGCCCAGGCAGGTCTCAAGCTCCTGGGTTCAAGCAGTCCTCCTACCTCGGCCTCCCAAAGTGCTGGGATTACAGACATGAGCCATCTTGCCTGGCCTATGATGGCATTTTTAGGGAGGCTGGTGATGTCTTTGCCCAGGGTGATACCCCCATGAAATTATGGATCTGCTAGCTGGGGCAAATTGTCCGAGCAGGTTCATCATTGAATGGTGTTTACCTGGCATCTGCCGGCTGTTCTAGCGCATCTTGGATGCGGCCAGTGGGGAATCTTCATTTTGCACACGTCTATGTTTACAACAAGGTATAATTGATCTGACACCTTATACATTTTTTTCCTGTAAGTGATGAATTGTTGTTGAGCAAACTCTTCCCAGCTCCTCTAGGAGATAAATGACAACTCTCATCATTGTAGTCATTGTCGTTGTGGTACCAAATGGCCCAGGGAAGGAGCAGACACGTGGATCCCTGTTGCACTTAATTTCTCATTCTCACCACAGAGGGCTGGTATTACTATCCCATTTCACACTATCCCATTTTCTTCAGAAAACTGAGGTTTAGAGACAGGATAGACATGATCTAGAGTCACACAATGGGTCAGGGTCAGACCTGGTTTTTAAAGAAAGACTTCTGTTTCCAAAGCACCCACTCTTTCCTCTGAGACAGGCCGCCCCAGTCCTTGGGTGTTGGAAGCTGAGAACAATGACACACAGAGAAAAGTTCTGCATCTATAAAGACTTTTGAGGATGTATACACAGAGGCCTTCTGGGCTGAAGAGCTCACCTGGGCTGACTCAGCCTGCAGGGCCAGAGGGGCTGCTTCAGGAGAACAGGATGGTCTCAACATGGCTCAACAGCAGCCTTAGAGAGGGCATGGAGCGTTTGATGGACATCCGCTTGGTGTGAACCACTCATGGGATGCAGCCTCCAGGGAATCCAGTGTACTCTTGGGGAGCGAGAGCGGCACTCATGAGAAGTGTAATGTCTAATGGGACCCTGTGGGATCTGGCTGGTCTCTGCTACTTTGACCCCTCCAGAGAAGAAGGCCAAAGACAAATTGGTGTGTGATCTGAGGGAAGCAGGGAAGTGAGCTGGAGGGAAAGGGAATGTGAATTCTAGAGTAGTGGGATAGGAGAAAGCCACACGATTTGGGAAGCACCAGCATGTGGAAAGGAAAGAAACATCTGGGCGTGGTGGCTCACGCCTGTAATCCAGTACTTTAGGGCGGAGAAGAGAGGATCAATGAAGGCCAGGAATTCAAGGCCAGCCTAGGCAACATAGTGAGACCTCATCTTTATCAAAAAAAGTAAAATAAAATAACTGGGTGCTCCCAGCTACACAGGACGCTGAAGCAGGAGGAGGATCTCCTGAGTCCCAACTACATGGGAGGCTACGGTGAGCTGTAATTGTGTCACTACACTCCTGCCTGGATGACAGAGTGAAACCCCAACTCAAAAAAAAAGCAGACAAACAGACAAAAAAAAACCCAAAAATAAAAAAGAGAGAAAAAAGAAACAGGCTTGTTCTGGGCAGCCCCATGGGGTTGTGGAGTTGCATTAAGGCTGGTGGGAGGAAGCTGCAGGCTGTCAGCCCACAACCCCACGTGAGCCACTCGAAGTTGTCTGGGCCTGGGACGACACCTAGCCTAGAAAGTGTGGGCAGAGAGCTGACAGCCAGGTGGGCCTGTTACAGAGGCACCGAGGAACACAGTGGCTCTCAGGGCCCATCTGAACCCAGAGTTCCTACAATCTGTGAATGGAGAGGGCAGAAGGAGCCTGCAGACATGTTGGTGAGTCAGCAAGAAAATTGCCTGGACCAGAGAGCACTAAGACAGGCTGCCAGATCTTGGGTTAACTGTCCTCCTGAGCTGGACTATGTACTACCCCATGAGCTAGTATCCCATTTTGTGTCTGGATTTGTTTCTCTGACCTCTGCCTCAATATACTGCCTCGATACATTGAGCACTCACTGGGGACCAGACACTGTTCACATCACTGGGGTTGACTCACTGAGTCCTCATAGCCGCTCTGGGAAGGGGGCTCATCAATTTCCCCCTCTTACAGGGAAGTTGAGTGGCTTGCCCAAGGTTGCACAGCTGGTCAGTGATGGCACTGAGGTTTGAACCCCTGGCATCCTGGGCCAGTGCCGGTACTCCAACCTTCTGGCTTGCTCCTCTCTGTGAGGGAGCCCCATGGAGCAGAGTGAAGCTCCCTCCCTAACACTGTTATCTCCACCAATCACTGGGGACTGCACTTGGCCAAACCTTTGCACAGCAACTGGATCGGCCGCGCCTCCATGTCAGGGAGCAGAGGTAGGGCCTCTACAAGTGTGATCTTCTTCACCTGACTCCAGGGAGAGGCATGCAGAGGCAGCCTGCTGGGGCTCAGCTTGCATTGGCCTAGTTTCCAGTAATCTCTGCAATGGCTCAGCCAGGGCTTTACTCACCTCCTCCACGCGTCTTCCGGAAAAGAGTCACGTGGGGGGCGGGGCGGGAACACACCCTGCTGCAAGTGTTGAAGCCAAGATATCTCCCTGCCAGCCCAGCCCTGGCCAGGCTCTGCCCAAGTCTCCCAGTTTCTATCTTGCACGAGGTTCACCAACAAAACCCGAAGGCCTGGATTTCTGCCATCACAGAGACGTTTCTTTGGAGTTATGTGGATTAAGCATGGCCCACTCGTTTATGAAACAGACCCTCATGTGGAACTTCTCTGTGCCAGTCGCTGGCCTAGGTGCTTTAGGAATGACTCATTGAATCTTCATGACAACCCAATAAGGCAGAGATGATGAAATGCTCCACTTTACAGAAACAGAATATTTCTAGGAAACCAAGACACTGAGAGGTTAAGAAACTTGTCCAAGGTAAAGTATGACAGCATAAGTGGCAGAACTAGGACTTGAACTCTGCACTCTGCTGCCTCTTCAGCTTCCCTTACTGATGGCAGGTATTCCTGGGAGGGGTGACATCTATCATCGTTATTGGGCTTATCGGGGGTTTTTCTTAATAGAGACACATCAGTAACTTGACGATGAGAAACGGAAAAGCAGGAATAAGGGTTAGAAACAAAGGACGTGAGGGTGCCCAAAGACTTAGTCTGGTCAAGGGAAGGACCTGGTTGAGGACCACAGGGAGAGAAAGGCAGATCTGCCAGTGGGATCAGACTCTGGGAAGGGCCTGGGGCATAGGCTGCATGTGTGAGGTAGAAAGGCAGAACACTCCCGGGTACAGATGAACTTGAGTCAGATCTAGGAGAACCCCAGAGTCGGCATACTAAACCCAGAGGTCCTAGGCATCAAGGGAAGCCAGAAGAACCAAAGCGAAAAGATAAAGCCCTCCAGAGCCTTGGAGCGAATGGAGAGCAGCTCAAAGCCCTGGACTGAAGCCTCCAAGACCAGGCCATCCCTTGATATGAGCTGCCCTGAAGCAAGACAACATACCTGGCCTGTCCCACCTGTTTGATGTATCAGGGCTCACATAGAAAATGGCAGTGTTGATACCATCTGCTGGGGTACATGGACCAGGCTACCCTGCATGCTCTAGGACAGTCCCATTCAACAACACCATCTGTGATGATGGAAATGTCCTGCAGGGGTAGCCACTAGCCACATGAGATTACTGAGTACTTGAAATCTGGCTGGTGTAAGTCTGGCTGGTGTGACTCAGGAACTGAATTTTCAATTCTATTAAATTTTAATGAATTTGAAGTCACATTTAAATGGCAGCATGCAGCAAATACCTTTATGGGGTAGGGTAGATATAGAACATTCATTTCTTTTGCCAGTCCACCTAATGCTTTCAAGAGCCTACTGTATGCCGAGTGCTATAGCGGGTTTTGTGGCGATATTAGTGAACAAGACAGACACAAAGCCCTGACCTCAATGAGTGGGCATGCTAATGGAAGGAGAGAAAGATAAACAATTACCAGTAAGTGTAATCAGTAAATGATATTGTTTGTTGGGCGGTAAAAGACCAGTGGGAAAAACGGGAGTAGAGTCATGGACTTGGGAATTAAAGAACAGTGTTAAATAGGATGGTCAGGGTGACCTCCCTGAGGAGGTGACATGGTAGAAGAGACTTGAAAGAGGTGAGGCAGTGAGTATATAGGTTCTGGAGGAAGAGCATCCAGGCAAAAGGAACAGCCAGCACCTAAGCCCTGAGGCAAGAGCCCTTTGGCAGGTTCAAGAAGCAAAAGGTAGCTGTTGTAGAGTAAGCAAGAGGGAGTAGAAAGAGGAAATCCAAGATTGTGTGGGGTCTGGGAGTCACATGAGAACTTTGACTAGTGAGATGGGCTTCACCGGAAAAGGGGAGAGCGTTGAGCAGAGGAAGGACAGGAGGCCACCTGGATTTTAACAAGATCATTGCTCTGCTTGTTTAGAGAAGAGGCTGGGGGAGAGGAGGACACCCAAAGTCCAACTCAGCAGGGGCTGCTGCCCCACCTGCCTGCTGTCCTGGGCGTCGTGGGGACGAATGTCCAGGGACACCTGAGGCAGAGGCAGTGGTTACAGCGCACTTCAGAATCTGAAGTGCGTTATGTTGAAAGGACCCGTGACTCCTTCACTGGCTGATAGGGGGAAGTGACTGCCAATAAGGCAGGGGTGCCCCAGGGGACCTGGGGAAGCCCCATGCTGCAATCACAGCAGAGCAGGGACAGAACCTGGTCCCGAGCCCCTGGTCCCTGACCCATGGTCCTGCCTTGGAAGTTAACAAGAGACTTCTGACCCTTGGGGCCCTCACTGAGTCACATCAGTACCACGATAATCCCATTCTAAAGATCTGTCATTTCGTGACCAGTCTGGGCAACACAGCATGTTTTCTGAAGTAACAAGACCACCCTCATCCCTCACTGGAGCCCCATATCCGACCCTAACTAGCTCTGTGGCCTCAGGGCAGTTCAGTTAACCATCTCTAAACCAAGGATTATTAAGTGTACTCAGGTTTATCATGAACATTAATTGAGAAAATGGGAAAGTGCTGGGTTGAGCTCTTGACTGAGCACAAACCTCCTTTCTGTGAGACCGTAGTCATGTCATTCAGCCTCTCTGAGCCTCTATTTCCACATCTATAAAATGGGGATAATCCTAGTATTTCCCTCATAGGGTTGCTACCAGGATTAAATTAGTTAATACACGGAAAGTACTCAGAGCAGTGTTTGACATAGAGTAAGCGCTCAATAAATGTTCACCGTCATTGTAAAGTAATATATCTTTCTTTTCTTTTTAAGTTGCATCAAACCATTGGCCTGACTCTAAGACATGCGTCCTGCTAAATCCCGATTCGGTTCAATTCAATTCAATTCAATGTGAGACAGTACAGGGAAGATGGTGCTCGCGGCCCTGGTGTGGTCACTTCCAGCTGTGTGAACTTTAGTAGGCAGCCTATCTGCCTGAGCCTCAGTTTCTTCATCTGTGATGTGGGGATAATTATTCCAATTTCACAGAGTCAATGGGCAAGATCAAAGAGACACTGCATGTCAGGCCCCTGGCACGTAGTATGTGCTTAGTAGAGCATATGCAAGACAGACCAGTCCTGTCTCCTCTGCCCAATTGCAGCTCATGCATGAAAACAAACAGGCCCTTGGGGTTTGCAGGAACAGCTGGGAGTCAGGGCCTCCTGCCTGGGTCTAATGAGTCTGTGTCATGTGGTCTGAGATCTGGAGGCTGGCTGGAGAGGCTGGCTGGCCAGTGGTGCTGTGAAGAGCTGGTGATGAGGATGCAGAGCCGGGGAAGCTTGGTGTGACCTCTCCCAGTAAGGTCTGGTTCGGCAGGCAGCCACCATGCATCACTGAGAGAGGAGAGAAGAGGACAAAACACTTAAGAAGGGACAGTGAAGGGGGAATGGCGAGTGGAGGCTGGAGGAACCATGCTGATAAAAGGGGTGATGTTTGCGATGATTCTAAGAAGGCAAGGATTTCATTTCTTGTGTAGACACAAATTTCTCCCTCTTATGCAAATATTCTCTCTCTCCTTCCCTCCCTCCCTCCCTCTCTTTCTCTCTGTCTCTCTCTCTCTCTCTCTGTCTCTCCCGCTACATGTAACAAACCCCTGAGGCACACCTCATTTTTTTTTTTTGAGTTGGAGTCTCACTCTGTCGCCCAGACTGGAGTGCAGCGGCTGCTCCCAGCCACCGCAGCCTCGACCTGCTGGGCTCCAGCGATCCTTCCGCCTCAGCCTTCCAAGTAGCCAGAACTACAGGCGTGCTCTACCACGCCTGGCTGATTTTTTGATTTATTGTAGAGATGAGGTCTTGCTGCCCAGGTGGGTCTCGAACCTGTGGGCTCAGGTAATCCACTCACCTCAGCCTCCCAAAGGCGCGGGATTACAGGCTGAGCCACCGAGCCCGGCGGCACACCTTATTTTATCTGCAAGGGGCTGTGTTCTCCAGGGAGGTCACTGCTGTTGCAAAGGGTTGCAAAAAATATAAAGGCTCTAGCACAGTAGAATTTGATTTTTTGCCCTGCTACCAGGGCAGTTGTGCTGGGTTAATCAGGAGACCTTCCTCACAGGGAGACTTGGACACCTGGTGTCCACCTCCTCTCAGGCTTTGTGGCCGTCACCACCCTAGTGTCCAGCTGGCAGAATGGAAGGGGAGTATGAGGAGGGCACTCTCCACTTTCTGAAGGCCTGGCCCAGAGGTGGTCCACACTACTTCCTCTATGTTCTGTTTACCAGAATGTGCCACTTGGTATACCTAATCGCAAGGGAGGCTGGGAAGTTTAGTCTAGACAGAAGGCCATGGAACGGGGAGCATGGGTTGATAGTTGGACCATAGGCTTTGCCACAAGGCTTGGGTGGAAACTCTCTTATAATCCCTCCATTCCTATTCCCATTCCCACTCCCAAGGCCCAAATGCCTGATGGGTTTCAAACTATTTTGTTAAGAAAGAGTAGGTTTTGCCTGCAAGTGTCTCTGGGAGAGGTCACACAAGGAGCCACCTCAGAAATCAGGGCACGTGGGAGCCTCTGGGGGAAGGTGGGGTGGGAACTGGGTAGAAGTGGGACAGAACAGTGACTAATGTTCTAATGTTGCCTAGGACCAGGACCCCTTGTGTACCACATATATGTAAATACCTGTACTCTGACACACACACACACACTCTCAAATACCCACACATTGAACTGACAAATGACTAGACATACCCCTTACACCTCTCTCTCTCTCTCTCACACACACACACACACATGCACGCACACACACACACACACTCACACACACACACACACACACTCTCTCTCAAATACCCACACATTGAATTGACAAATGACTAGACATACAGACATACCCCATATGCCTTTCTCTCTGTCTCTCTGTCTCTCTCTCTCTCTCTCTCACACACACACACACACACACACACACACACACACGTATGCACACACACACATACACTCTCTCAAATACCCACACATTGAACTGACAAATGACTAGACATACAGACATACCCCATATACCTCTCTCTCTCTCACACACACACACATACACACACACGTACAAACACACGTTCACCTGCCCCTCTTCACTCACTTCGCCAAATGCATATCTATGTGCACATCCACGAAAAGTCTTCAGGAGCCCTTGTGGTAAGCCCAAGGATACAGAAAAACACCACTCTAGAAGGTTTTCCTCAGAACAAGCCAGTGTCTGAGCGCCCACCATTAGCTGTCCCCTGCATTCCAATGAGAACCCCTCCCGTGTGTTTAGGCCCCAACATTCAGCAACATGCTTGCTCAATCACTGCTGAACCATAGGGTAAATATTTGCTCAGTATTGACTCCGGGCCAGATATTAATATCAGGATTGGCAGCAGAGATACAAAGATGAACAAGACACAGCCTCAGTCCTCAAGGGAGAGGCATGCAAAAACAGACACCTGCCACGTGGGAAGGGCTCTGACAGGCAGGGGAGGAAAAGAGTGGCTCCTGAGAGGCCAGAGATGATAGACAAATCGGGCCTTGAAGGATGAGGTCACTGAGTGGAAAAAGAGACGATGTTTCAAGGAAGAGGGACCACTGTATGAGGTGGGACCAAGTTGGCTTGTTTCGGGAGAGATGCGTGATTCTGGGAGTGTGGTGAAGTGTTTCCTAAAGCTGGAATGTTGCCAGGTTCAGCCAAGATATGCTGCAAAGGACAGGAAGTCATAATCCTTTTTTCCCAAAGCACAAGGAAATAAGGAGAAATTAATCAGTGGGTAGAATATTCTCAATAATGTAAAGGTTATCTCCTTGTGTCATTCAGGATTGAGTCAGGAAAAAAAGAGAGAACATTTTAGGTCTTTTGAAAGAAGGAATTAAGGACAGGGATTGGGTTATAGTGATGATGGGGAGGTCAACCAGGGGACAGCAAGGCATCATAGAGATTAGCAATAGCAAGAAGCCACGAGCACCCAACTGCCCCTATTCCAGGCTGGAAGAATGTGGGAGAAGATGGGCTGACCAGAGACTAAGATCCAAAGGTGTCTGGCAGGTGCTAGAACCATGGGAGCCTGAATCACAGAGGAGGCTCAGAGACTGGCAGGAAGAAATCACTTGAAGAGGAAGAAGAGATGCCTGGCCTCTCCCCTCTTCCTGCCCTCTGGTCTTCCTCCAGTGCCTGTATGGCCAAGCCCATCTGGCAGCCCAAAGGGCCTGGAAACCTAAGAGCAGGCAAGGGAAGCTGGGAAATGTCATTCTCTGCCATACAGAACTGGGCAGGTTGAAAGTGAAGAGATATGACCTAGTGTCACCACTATGTATCTGTGATTTCTTAGGCCTCTGGTATCAGCTGCAGATATGTTTGCTATTGTCAGACTGAATGAACAATGCCCAAATAATCCCAACAGAAAAAGAAAGAAAGAAAAACAGCCACTTATGCGTGTTTTGTTTTTCCTGGGTAAGTGCTTGGGGTTGCAGTTTCAAATTGTCTTTAGAGCGTGTGAGCTTAATTAAATTTAACACATTGGAGCAACTTGACTTAAAATAGCAATTCATGCTTTCTGCTTACAGAGATTTTGCTAGTTTATACGATGGAAATAAATCCATCAGGATTTCAGAAGCATGTTTTTCTCAAAGGGCTGTGACCCAATGTTTGAGCCAATACCTCCAGATCCCCTCTCCCCTCATTCACCCTGCTCTGCACCCTGGAAAGTGGACCCATGTGCACCAGTAAACTCTGGCTTGTGGTTGGGTTCAGCCCTAGAGAGCAGCAGCAGAAGGCTGGGAGCTGAGAAGAGAGTGAGATTGGGCTACTTCTTTGGTTCCCCATCCTGTTGCCCCTGAAAGTTTGTGTTCCTCAACCAAATGAGACCAATGTGTCTCAGTGGAGGGAGATTTTTGCCCCCAGAGGACATTCAGCCATGTTAGGGATACTTTTGGTTGCCACACTGGGAGTCTATTCTGGCATCAAAGAACAGAACCCAGGGATGCTGCGAACCATCCTAAATGCAGACAAATGTTACAGCCCCACCACAGCCAAGACGTATCCAGCCCAAGGTGTTAACAGCACTAGGCTGAGAAAGCCTGCCCTAGATCCATGCTCCTCAAACTAGTTATCGTGAAGGGTCCGTTTTGTTTTCCCTTCATCTGTTGCAGATTAATGCTCATGTAAGAATATAATAGAAAAAAACCATCAGAAAAAAATCATCATGCACTTGAATGTGACAACCATTGCAACATGTCTATGAAATAGAATGCTTACTCTCAATTTCTGTACTAACTATAGAGCAGGAATGAACAGTTCTGAACCCAGCATCCATCTGTGAGTGATGCCTTGAGCAGCCCTGACCTAATGGTTCTCTCTTCCTGGGCCTGGGGGTGGAGGGGGGCAGGGAAGGGTAACAGCTCAAGGGCAACCAGCCCTGGACTATTACACATTCATGTGTCGTCCTCTACACCCTACCCACCTATTTGAAATGAGTCCCTTTATAAATAAGACCTTTAATTGTCCCCTGGGGCATGTGCCTCTTGCTCCTAAAGAGCCCAGCTGATTCTAAGGGTTTTCCTACCTGGGAAAGTTTCTAAGCAAGTGGGAAAAGTCAGAGGCTGTGTGGAAAGGAGGGCAAGAACCATACGGCAGCCTGGCAGGAGAGCCCAGCTATGGAGCTTGGACTGTCTCTTGTAGATCAGGGTTGGCTCTTGAAGGGTGTCTCAGAAGGCAAGGGGCATGGCCAGGGTTGTGTTTGGAAATGCTGGTGCTGAGCATTGAGTCTCAGAGAGCGCACCCAAAGGTAGACAGCCTGTTTGCAGGAGGCCTGAACCAAAGCAGGACTTGGGAAGGCAGAGGAGTATTTAGAAGGCAGAAGCTACCAGTCAGAGTGATGGTTGGTGAACAGGAATGAAGGGGGGATCCAGGCTCTCCAGCTCTAGATTGGAGGATTCGTGGGTGGTTTTGTTGCAGGGGTGGAATAGAGTGGAGAGAGGCACACAGGTGGGAGATGACTTCCGCTTCTACACCGGAGTGCCCATTTCAGGTGGCTTTTTCATGCAGATTGTCTGCTGGCTGCCTAGAGATAGGCTGGTCTTGCTTTTGAGTAAGAAGTATGGGTTCTGGATCCAGAAGGATCTAATCTGGTCGCTGCACCATCATTCACCCCAAGGGAAAGTGCAAAGCACATAGCTTCCTCCTTCTCTTTTGCTTTTTTTTTTTGAGTTGGAGTCTCTCTCTGTCACCCAGACTGGAGTGCAGTGGCCGCTCCCAGCCACCGCAGCCTCGACCTGTTGGGCTCCAGCGATCCTTCCGCCTCAGCCTTCCAAGTAGCTGGAACTACAGGCACGCGCTACCATGCCCGGCTAATTTTTGCTTTATTGTAGAGATGAGGTCTTGCCAAGTTGCCCAGGCAGGTCTCGAACCCGTGGGCTCAGGCAATCCACTCACCTCAGCCTCCCAAAGTGCAGGATTACAGGCTGAGCCACCGAGCCCGGCGCTTCCTCCTTCTCTAAAGGGGAATGATGGTAATTCCCTCAAGGGGTTGTCAGGAAGTTCAATGAAATAATACATGTAAACTTCCCAGCAAAGGTAAGCTCCTGGTGAATACTGGTTTTTAGTGTTATTGACAAAGGCAAACTTGACCTTACCAGCCGGGCTGTTTTGAGTCAGCTGGCTCTGGCTCTTCTTGAGTCCCTCCAACCAACTCCTCCTCCCCCAACGTGCACGCGCGCGTACACACACACACACACACACACACACACACACACACACACACACACACATACACACACACACACCACGGGGCAGAGGAGCAGCCTTTCTGCTCTGCATCCTGATGCTGCATTCCTCTGGCTTTGTTTCTGATGGGCCAATTAGAATGCTACTCTTGTCCAGACTCAGCCCTTATCCCTGGTGCCAGAGGTCTGCCAAGAACCAGCCTTGTCCTATTTCCCCTCAATGTTCAGCACCAGCATTTCCAAACACAACCCTGGCCATGCCCCTTACCCTCTGAGACACCCTTCGAGAGCCAACCCTGATCCACAATACAGTCCAAGCTCCTTAGCTGGGCTCTCCAGCCAGGCTGCCGTATGGTTCTTACCCTCCTTTCCACACAGCCTCTGATTTTTCCCACTTGCTTAAAAACTTGCCCACTTGCAGCTTTATCACATTATGATTTTCCCTGACTTGGGAAGCGAGGGGGAGGGAGGAGAGGCCAGGCAAGACCTCACACAGTCTCCCAGGAAGGGCAGGGCAATGGGCAGTGTCTGAGAGGCAGCATGGCCCAGTGTCCAGGAACAGAGATCCTGGAGCCAGACTGCCTGGCAGGTAGCTTAAACTTTCTGTGCCTCGTTTTTGTTTTTTTAATCTGTAAAGTGAAATGACAGTAATATAACTACCTCCAATTTGTTGGGAGTATTAAACGAGTCTTAAGTCTCTTAAATACCTCAAAATAGTGCCTGGCACAGTAAGCCCTCATGTTGACTACTCTCTTTTTGTTGTTGTTATTAGTAGTAGTAATTTTAGTAACATGGTATGTCTCCCAGGAGAAGGTGGCTAAAGATCGAGATTTCTGGGCTCGTGGTACATCTTCTGTGTCCTGGGGATGTTGTGTTAAATGTAATTGTGAGGGTGAAAACCTATATCACCTAGCAGATTTTCAGTAAGCAAGCATGCCCATCCCCTCCTCAAATAGACACACTATTGCATGGGCCCATGACCCAGTGAGATTGTGAAGTGCAGTGATTCGGGGCAAACGGGAGCTGTCTCCCTGTGTTTCAGTCCTGGCTCTGCTGTGTTATCTTTGCTTAACACCTCCATGCCTTTGTTTCCCCATCTGAGTGGTAGGGATCGTGATAGTGGCTATGTCAGAGAGTTGCTGTGGAATGAAGTGAGTTGACATAGAGCACTTAAAACAGATCCTGGCATACAGTTACCAGCTGGTATTGGCTCTGTTGTCACTGTTCTGGGGTGCTTAGCACTGCCTTTCCAACTTATAGTATTAGCCCCGAAGAGGAAGGAATTAGGCCTTGAATAACTCATGTCCTCTGAAGCACTGACCATGCAAGCCAAGGATTCTGCCAGAGGGGGAATGTGAGCCACAGCAGGCTCTGAGCGCTGCTCCAAGGAAGGAGGTGGTTGACCAGCCACAGACCAAGCTGGACTTTTCACTGAAATGACACAAAAAAAGGCTCCCATGTCTGTCACACAGAGAAGAACAGGCCCAGGCTGTGGACCCAGAAGCCAGTGTTAAAAGTTCCAACCTTCTTCATCTTAGTTATCTGTATGACCTCAGCCAAAACATTTAGCCTCTCTGAGTCTCATCCATTTCTCCTCTGTGAACTGGGAGCATGGACCACTAGCCTCACAGGACTGCCATGGTGCCTGGGTCAAACAAGCCGTAAAGTCCTCAGATAGACCTAAGGGGCTGGCTGCAGGGTCCCTGCTGGATCCAACCCCCCCTTCTCCCCTCTGGCCTCATCTGCTCCAAGCACTGTGCTGAGGATAGGGATGGGGCCTGGAGGCCGGGTTTCTTCCAGTGTGGCTTCCTCAGTAGCTGAGCAGGTGAGGAGAGTGAGGCGGGAGGCGGCAGCCTCTGGGCTGCCCACTGACGGGATGTCAATATCTGCCTGTCAGCTCCAATCTTTCGTGTAGGGCTCCCAGGTGGAAGTCTTCAGACTTTGGTATTTCATATTTGAGATCTCAATTAGGCTGCCTGGCTCTGGGTTTGTGGGGTTGATGGGAGCGGATGGTGCCGATGGGAGCTGATGGTGCCCTTTCATTTTTAAGTAGTAGGAAATAGGAGGATGGGGATTCCGGGAGTAGAGGAGTTATCAGGACGCTACAGAGTGGAATCTTCAGAGCTGGGTGGGTGTTTCTACAGGAGTGTTTATGGGGGCAACACAGGCAGCATCTCTAAAAATAACAAAAGGTGTGATGCCTTGATAAGGGTCTTAGAGGTCAGGACTTGTGTCTGAGTTTCATGGAGGGGCTAGGCGGGAGAAGCCCTGGCTGCAGTGGACAGTCCCCGATGTGGGGCCTTGCCACCCCATCAGACCCTCCCCTAAGGTGGAAGGAGTAGTCAGGGTCTTCCTGACTAGAAGCCCTTCCCTCAGGTCTCTCAGATGAGCCTGGCCTACGATGGCTGTGACTAAAGGGTCCTCCCTTTCCTCTGGGATGCAGAATTCCCCCGGTCTTTAACATCCCACTGTCTCTCCACCTTGGAGCAGCAGCCCTCACCTCCTACCTCTAGTCCTCTTCTGCTTGGAACCCCATCTCCCAGTCAGCAGCAAACATTCTCCCTCCTGAGTCATGAGAAAATCCTTTGGAGATGAGGGTGGTATTGGCTCCTCTGGGCAGGACCTCGTCTCTGACACGGCATAGAGAGGGCTCAGTGTGTGTTGCTGGTGATTCTGATGAATCTTAGAGGATACAGGAAGGGCTGGACCAAGTTTCAGGGATGAGCTAGAACAGGACCAGAGCTGGCTTGACCCCTGACCCTTCCCATTTCCCTTCCCAGAGACTGAGGGAATATTTGTAGCAGGTGAGGGGAAGGGGGTGGCAGGTTGTCCCTTTGTATAATTTCTGCTTCTTCACACCTTAACTCTCTGCCTCTGTGTCTCTCCCTCTGCCTTGCCCTGTGTCCTCTCTCACCTCTCTTGAGTGCCTTCCTCTTCTTCTGGACCTCTAAATGCTTCCCTTGTCTCTACTGTTACTTGTCCCCTTTCTCGTTCCTTTCATTTTCATACTCATTGTCTTCTTATTTCTGTATCTTCTGGGTCATCCCCCCAACCCCAACCCCCGATCTCTGATGTGTCTCTCTCTGTCTACATCTCTCTGTGCTGCTCCAACCCATCATCTTCCTCTCCCACTTCCTTTTCCACCCAACTTGTCTCTCTGTTCCCTTACCTGGGTCTCTATCTTCACATCTCTTTTGCCTTCATTATTTCCTCTGCCCAACTCCTACCACCTGCCGGCCCCTTCCCCTTCTTCCTCCTTTCCCTCCTCCCTCTCTTCTCTGTCTCTTCCCTCTTATACCTCTTCACCTGTCTCTCTTTCTTTGGCCGTGTCCCATTCTCTGTGTCTGTCTCTGTCCCCCTGCCCCTCTTGGTTACTCTTTCTGTTTCTGCCTCTGTCCCCTCCTCATCACCCTGCCCCTCTGCCCCCTCTGTGTCCACCCCAGGATGATCCCAGCCTCCAACAAGGCCTTCGTGGTCAACAACCTGGTGTCAGGGACCGGCTATGACTTGTGTGTACTAGCCATGTGGGATGACACGGCCACAACGCTGACGGCTACCAACATCGTGGGCTGCGCCCAGTTCTTCACCAAGGCTGACTACCCACAGTGCCAGTCCATGCACAGCCAGATCCTGGGTGGCACCATGATCCTGGTCATCGGGGGCATCATCGTAGCCACGCTGCTGGTCTTCATCATCGTCCTCCTGGTGCGCTACAAGGTCTGCAACCATGGGGCCCCCGGCAAGATGGCAGCGGCTGTCAGCAACGTGTACTCGCAGACCATGGGGGCTCAGCCACCACCTCCAGGCAGCACACCCGCAGGGGCCCCGCCGCAGGTCCCACCGAAGGTGGTGGTGCGCAACGAGCTCGTCGAATTCACAGCCAGCCTGGCCCGAGGCAGTGACTCCTCTTCCTCCAGCTCCCTGGGCAGTGGGGAGGCTGCAGGACTGGGACGGGGCCCCTGGAGGCTCCCACCCCCTACCCTTCGCCCCAAGCCCAGCCTTGACCGCCTAATGGGGGCCTTTGCTTCCCTGGACCTCAAGAGTCAGAGAAAGGAGGAGCTGCTGGACTCCAGGACTCCAGCTGGGAGAGGGTCTGGGACGTCGGCCAGGGGCCACCAGTCGGACCGAGAGCCACTGCTGGGGCCCCCCGCGGCCCGGGCCAGGAGCCTGCTCCCCTTGCCCCTGGAGGGCAAGGCCAAACGCAGCCACTCTTTCGACATGGGGGACTTTGCGGCTGCGGCTACAGGAGGGGTCGCCCCTGGTGGCTACAGCCCCCCTCCTCGGAGGGTCTCGAACATCTGGACGAAGCGCAGCCTCTCTGTCAATGGCATGCTCTTGCCCTTTGAGGAGAGTGACCTGGTGGGGGCCCGGGGGACTTTCGGCAGCTCTGAGTGGGTGATGGAGAGCACGGTGTGAGCCCAGGGGTGGGCATGCTCTCTCCCTGCTTGCGGGGCGGGAGGAGAAGGGAAAAGAATCTTTACTGGCAAATGTTTGTGGAGTTTTCATGGTGATGTTTACATCCAGGGACAGTTTTGTCTCCCTGTCAATGGCCTCTTGTCCCCCCACTACTCTCCCAACACCCACATCACCTCCCCACCACCCAGCCGGGGTGTGCTCAGGGAATGCGGACTCACTGACATGTCGGACTGAGCCCTGAGTGTTTGGAAAGGCGAGGCTCCGCCTTTCTAAACACAAATGTAGCCTACAAGCAAGCGGCTTTGGATTGCCTATGGGTCCAGTGTTGTTTTTATTTCTTAATTTACTTTTTTCCATTTCCCAGACTTCTCCTCTTCGTTCACACATGCAATTGAAGAGTTCACTGTGCATATGGAATGCATGTTCCCAGCGGCCCTGGTAGTGGGTGATTCTTGCCAGTTGATGAGAGAAGGGAATGATTCTAGTTGCACACTTGTTTGGGGGAAGACTGTGGAGCTCCCCATGCAGAGCACTCACTGTTCCCAGCCACCCCCACACCCTGCACTGGGAGGGGTGAGTGACCCCTGATGCCTGACTCAGTTTCCTTGACCCCTTAAACATGACACCCCACACCCATCACAGCAGCCTAAACCAGAAGGATAACTTCCAGGACATCTCATGTGTGGGGAGAAAGAAGGACTTTATGCTGTAGGGTAGAAGGGACCCTGACTTTTGGAGTTGCTTTGGGATTTGTGCCTCTCTTTCTGGAAGCTGGCACAGAACATCCCCATGAGCACGTGGCAGGCCAAGAGGATATAAGGCAAGCAGTATGAGGTGGCAGAAGGAGCCATGGACCTTAGGCCCAAAGCCCTGAGTTTGGGTTCTAGACCCTTCTGCATAGCCAGCTGAAAAACTTGAGCAAGACCCTTTTCTCTTTTGGGACCTGTTTTCTATAATAATTTGCAAAATACTGGGATTGTCCTAGAAGGTCTCCAATTCCCTTCCAGTTCTAAGGACCAATTAACTCTGAACAACTCTAAGTGTTATGGTTTCCTGCTTAGCAGTACCATAAGCACAAGCTGGTTAAAGCCTCATCCTTCTTACTGAACACAGAAGGGAATTCTAGAGGCTTTGGAGGGATATGCTGAGTCTTGTTTAAAATCACGTGGTTTTAAGATGTGGGGAGGTGTTTGCAATCACCCCATTCTTTTTTTTTTTTTTTTTTGAGTTGGAGTCTCACTCCATTGCCCAGGCTGGAGTGCAGTGTCACACTCACAGCCACCCCAGCATCGACCCACTGGGATCTAGTGATCTTCTGCCTCAGCCTTTCATGTAGCCAGAACTATAGGCACGGGCTACCTCGCCCGGCTAAATTTTGATTTATTGTAGAGACGAGGTCTCGCCAAGTTGCCTGGGCTGGTCTCAAACCCGCAGACTCAGACAATCCACTTGCCTTGGCCTCCCAAAGTGCTGGGATTACCAAACGCAGTCAAACATCCAATTCTTAATCCTCTCCCCTCCCCCAGAGCATAAAGGAATTGCCCAAGGCTACGCACTGAGTTAGTGTCCAGGTCAAGACAGGAGCCAAGGCCATCTGCCTCTGGTGGGTAGTGTTTGGGATCCATGACCCTGTCTTCACCTTGACTGGGGCAGTTCTGTGTCCAAAGGCTGTCCCTTGTTTGTTCCTGAAGAAGGTGACTCAGATGGGGCATAGGGGATGCCTTCTCTTGGTTTCCCGAGGAGGATCCATCCTTGAAAATTGTAGGATGGGAATGGGAGGGGTGACAGGCTCCTTTCCATCTAGGGATTAACCCCTTACTCCACACAGTGGCAAGAGGAGGGGCAGAGGAGACGTGCCGAGGGAGGACCTGCTTTGGACAAATTGGAACAACCTTCCTTCTGCATCTCTGTCCCGCCTGGTCTGTTTCCTTCTTGGTCTCTCCTCATTGGCAACGTACTACCTCTCCCTCAGTCTCCCCAACTCATTCTCTGTAGACCTCTGTCTTCTCTCTCGTGTTCTGTCTCCCTCCTTCTTCCATTTGCAACTACACAGCCTACAAAATATATAGATGAGCCCATTCTGGACCTAAAGGTTTCAAAGGGCTCGGCCCTGGAGCTGAACTGCCAGCCTCCAGCCCCATTCTGGAACACACAAGAAAGAGGTCTGGGACAGTTTTTGCAGGATTACCTTCTGGGTGGAGCCCGGGAGCCTCCAAATCCCATGCCTCCTCTTTTTTCCCATCCCACCCAGCTCCCTGCCTTCCTTCCACTCACTGGTCTTCACTCTTTTCTTTCTTCCTGTGACTCTCTGCCTTCTCCAGTCCCATCTGGTCCTGACAAGGTCATTAACAGACCCAGCCAGTCTCTCCTGAGACTGCAAGTTTATTTTCCAGGCCAGTCCCCATGCTGGAGCACATCCCTTCTGTAGTCACAGAGACATCCACAGACCTGGATGGCTTGAAAGAAAATTTCTCCCACTCACGCTCTTTTCCCCCTCCTCTTTCTCCTTCTCCCTTTTCTGTCTTCTCCTCTTTCATTCATCCTTTTAAATTATAGCCATGTGGAAGTGGTCTCAGAACCAACTTTCTTTTTGCCTTTGGATTCAAACCCGCAGAGGGGAAGAGGTCGACGGTGGAAGGGAGGAACTGACTCTGTCTATACTCATCAGTGACTCTGAGCTCTGTTGTGACATGATATGTACATGCTCCTTTGTTTGTCATGTTTCTGACTTAGAGTTCTGGAAAGCAACATCCCTGTGGTCAGAATATAAATGCCAATCTTCTCCTTTGCTAAAAAAAAAAAATGTACAGTAAAATGTACAGTTTTAAAAACAGCCACTAACTACACTTCTTGAGAGGGAGGAAAAAAAAGAACATTCTCATGTCTGTGAATGTCTGTTGTTAATTTCTCTGGACACTCTGGGGTTTTCTAAAGTTGGCTTTGAAGTGGCATTTTCTCTTGCACCTGTGTTTGTTACCACCTGATGGGAGCCTGATTTCTGCCAAGATCATG
Source organism: Carlito syrichta (assembly GCF_000164805.1). Classification (NCBI taxonomy): domain Eukaryota; kingdom Metazoa; phylum Chordata; class Mammalia; order Primates; family Tarsiidae; genus Carlito; species Carlito syrichta. The sequence goes on from NW_007256866.1 coordinate 587,611, forward strand.
TTTAAGGTGGGGAAACATTCTGAAATAAGAAAGGATGGGACGGTCTTCTTGAAGTAAAGAAAGGTAGAGAAATTCAGAGTGGAATTCCAGACTAAGAAGAGAATAGTCCATCCCCAGCTGTCTGTCCTGACTGTCCGACCTGACATCTCGATTCTCTTATACACCAGCGCTACCTATTTTTCCTGGACTGTGACCACCACAGCGCCCAGCCACTAGGGGCGCACGGATGTCTTCCACCTATTTTGGTGGAGCCCTGTATGGGCGTTTTCTTCAAAAAAATTTTTTACTGGGAAACCACAGAACAAACCAAAACCTAAACCCAAGATACAGAAATAAATGAGCTTCTGGAACACAGTTGCCAGCCCTGTCTTTACCTAATGTGTAAATTAGCACTGTCCAATAGGAACAAAAGGTGGGCCACACCTTTTCTAGTATTTTCTAGTAGCTACATTAAATCAAGTATAAAGAAACAAGGGAAATTAATTTTAATCATATATTTCATTGGACTCACTACATCCAAAATATTATTTTAACATGCAATCACTTTAAAATTATTAATAAGATATTTAAAAATTGTTTTGGTGTAAAGTTTTGGAAGTCTGGTGTGTATTTTACATGTATGGTACATCTTAATTCAGACTAGCCCCGTTTAAAGTGCTTGAGAGTCATTTGTGGCTCATACCAGCCACTGTATTAGACAGCGTGGCTTCTAGTCATACAACAATTGACCTGAAAGAACAGCTTTTAGAAGAGACAGGAAATGAACATTTATGAGTACCTATAGTACTGTGGGTTAAGTAACTTGCCCAAGGTCACACGTTAAGTCTGACTCCAAAGCCTTAGTCCTTTCTGTGATGTCCCACTGCCTCCTCAACCTTTCTTCCTCCCTTCAATCTGTTATAGACTGTATTTTTGTATATTCAAATCTGGAAGCCCTGATTTGGCCTCAGGTCTGGAAGATTCCTCAGAGTGTTGACTCTAGGCAAGAGCACCTCGGTGAAGTGGTTCCTTCGGACCTTATACAGACCCTTCTGGTGCTTCCTGGCTTGCAACACATTCCCTCCCTTGGCCAAAGAGATTCCTCTAAGATTCAGACTGCCCAGTCCAGCTTACCCTGTGATCATCCTTTCTCCCCTTAGTGACCTCTAGGAGGCCCCTTGCTTAACGAGCCTTCCATCTCCAGTTTTGTCTGGGCTCCTCTGCCCTGGGAGCCTATAACTTCTTCCTAAGAGTGAAAAACCTCACATCAGCTTGCTCCAGTGACTAAATCCCTCTTCTTACCTCTTCCAATTCTACAACCCTTGTCCCTATCAGGAAAGATACTTGTCCACCTAGATCCTCTTTCCGACAGAGGGAAGACTCCAGCTCTTTGATCTTTGGCAGAGGTGAGATGGCTGATACAATGTGAGCCCAGCTGACTACTAACCTTTCTGGAAAACAATTCAACCCCCCCCATTCTCCATAATGACACATCCTTTAGGTTCCCCTCAAAGGAAGGAACCCCCCCCCATTATTACAGTGCTAAAATTAAAAAAAAAACCTTAGGCACACCTTTTTGTTAAGGGATCTAATTTTCAGCCAGGTAAGAGGAAGGTCACTGTCTCAGAGTTCCCTCCTCCAAAATGGAAAGTAACTTTTCTCCCCAAAGTCTGTGGGTATTGATTTTTCATAAGTACAGCCTTGAATACTTCTGTGTCTTCTGTTCTCAATGGGTCTGCAATGAAGGTCTCAGACTTCAGCAGGCTGTTGGGGCTTTCTCTGTTCATGCAGCCATTCAGATTTCTGCAAACTGCTGCTGGAAAAATAGACACACATATTCAAAAGAAAAGACTGTTGGCAGACAGCAGTTAAAACCTGAACATGCAGTTTTAAATATCACACCTAGAATCTCAAGCCTAGCCTTTCCATGTGATGCAATTGGCAGTGAGAAAAATCTGTTGTGATGAGAAGGCTTCTCATGGGTAAATACCTGAAGTTTCCACCTTTGCATAAGAGTATAAGACCCATTTAGATTACTTTCCCAATGTCTAAAAGGAACATTGCCCCTTTCACAGTTTAAAAATATCCATTTTTACTTTCAGCCTTTAAACCAGAGTTCATAATTTCTCAGCTTCCATCATCTCATTAAAGTTCTCCACCTCACAGTCAGTGTTTACAAAAAGACTTGTGGAGTTTTCTTCCTGAAGTTTCTAGTGGAGGGAAATTGACATGCTTCCCCCATACCAAAGACAGGAGGAGCTGGCCTTTACCTCTAAGGTCGTCCTGTGACCCTGTTATAGCCACTTGGGATCTTCTGATGGGTCCAATGATCTTTCCCCATGCCCTCACTTTGGATAATATCTGGCATCTTTCTTTTACCCACTGGTTGTGGGAAAATGGTCCCAGATTGTAGGCTCTTCCCTGTTATTTTTCGATTATTTTTGGGATAATTGATCTTCTGGTCCCTTTAGCCAACAGCCAAATGTGTTCCTGTTGATAGGAACCTGCATTCTCCTCTACCATCTCATGCTGGAGTCTGTCTGGGACTGGGGCAAGGAAGATCTCATTATCTAATTCTTTCTGAGATGTCAATGGATCCTGCAGTTACATGCTTGGTTCTCTACAAATAGGGGAGTAGAGGTGGAATTTTACTCATCTCCATGGGATCCCCAAACCCATCTGGTCCACAGTCAGTCAGCCCACTGACCAGCCTCCTACGGCCCGGCCCCTCCGTCCAGGCTGTCCATCTGGTTAGTTGGGGATGGGCACACCCCCTCTTCTTCTGCACCTCCTCTGTAACATGTGTTCACTGGTGCTCCCTGGCACACCCAGCAGCAACTCTCACATTGATATACTTAGCAAAAGTGAGTTTTCTTTCTCTAGAATCCCCTAGAATACATCCAAGATGTTCTGTTCCCCAAACCATGGTTGCCTCTGTTAGCAGACCTATTTGTTACTGTCCCCACTGTCTTCCATTAAGTCAAACCTCAGAGCCCCACACCTGACCCCTCCATCATGGACTTGGCACAACCTGGTAATAAGCAGGTACTTTGCTCACCATTTGAAAAGGACTATTTCCAGAAAGAAGGGATTTGAGTCCTCAGTTACAGCTGTTAATCCTGAAGGCTTTTTTCCTGGGTTCCTGTAACTACTTTTTCACTCATGCCTGTGGGGATCTCTTTAGACACTACTTGTCCTCCAAAGATGGGCCAGTTGCCTAACCTTCCCAGACTAATTATGGGTACTTTCTTATACCTTCATTAGCTGGACATAAGGTTGGCATTTTTCAGGTGGATATTGAACTGCAAAATTAAGTTGATAATAATAGCTGACATTCATTAAGAATTTCCTATGTGCCATGCACTGTTCTAAGAACTTTATATAGATTATCTCAATTTATCATCAAAGCAACACAGTGAACCAAGTATTATCATCATAACCCCTGGGGAAAGCTAAGGCAGAGAAGGGTTAATAACTTGCCCGAGATCACGCGGCTAGTGACGGGCAGATTTAGGTAAACACTCAAGAAATGGATTTGCTCTGAATTACCTACGGACATGTAGAGGAGGGAGAAATGCAGAGTTGTCTGGGTTCCATATCAAAGGCCTGGATCCTGGCATGCAAACCTGACTTAGAAGACAAAGACCAGCAGAAAAAGTGAGAGAAGTGGATCAATCAGTCTGCACTCATTCAGCGTGCTTTTACTGGCCTGCACGTGCCCAGCACTGTGTCTGGTACCAAGATAGATAAAAGTCACAGTGAAAGACACTGTGCATGCCCTTGAGGACCTCACAGACTTATCTGAGGGGCGGGACATGAGCCGATGTTATATATCTGGCTATACAAAGATGAATCTGTTTTCATTCATTTCAATATAATGGATAGATCTGTGGAAACTACTACCCAAGAAGAGACAGCCATATGAATTGGCTAAGGGCCACACAGCCCAAGATGGCACCTCTGACTGGAAGAATTCGATAGATTTTAGTATCTAAAATCTTGACTCCTCTTACAGAGGAGGAAATTAAGACCTTGTATGGGCAAGTGACTGACTTTGGGTCAAACATTTTCAGACTATAATCCTATACCTGCAAGAAGGGGCTGAAGGAGGCAACTGTAGCTGCCCTGGGAGCTTATGAGGGGCCTTGGGGAGTGTGGTGGAGGGAATAAGCAGGCCCGGAAGAAGGGCAGTTGCAGAGACTTCAAGAGTCCTGAGTAATCCAAGGGAGGTGCAGTTGTCCTTGGAGGCGAGGGGCTGTTCAATGGGAGTAACTAGGTTGGCAGCCTGTTTCTTGGTCACGGTTTCCTTTTTGGTGAAATATCAATGGTAAGAATCAACTTCAGTAAGTATGCCTGAGGAATACTATGTAGTTATACAGACCACACACCAGATTGGAAAAGGCAGAGTGATAGCAGTCATTATTATTAATGATATGCAGCATTAAAAAATTATTATAAATTATAGCATATTAATGATAATATTAGGTATGTGAAGCTCATAGACTCTCAGGGCTGGTGAAAGCTATCAGAGGTCATCTACTCCAGCCTCCCTCAGTGAGTATTAGAATCCCCTGTTCTATATCCATTAAAACTCTTATTAATCTTATTACAAGCAAAATCACACATGATGAATTTCAGAATTCACCCAAGGCAGGGAGTAGCTCTCTGTGTTCTAATCAGAGGAAGGCCTGAGAGTTATGTCTCCATAATCTTGGTGGGCCCTTATAAATTCCTCATTCTTGCCTTCATAGAAATCCACAGCCCAGAGAGATAACAGCTCCCAAAGACTGCTATGGGCAAAATAGTGTTGGAAAACTAGGTTTGGAACCAGGGTCCTGGCCAGAAAAATCTCAGGGGGTTTATTGTTCCCTTGCCAAATCAATACTGGTCTCTGTGATATTGAGAGGAGGAAGGAGGCAGGGAAGGGGCACATGACAACCTCTGTAGCCCCTGGTGCCCCTGCATGTTCTGAGATACACAGCAGCACCAATAGTAGCTGGAAGGACCTGGAAAATTCCAGACCTCACCACTGGGTGAGGGCGGTCATTCTATCCCTCACATATCAGTTTCCCAATCTTTGCTCACACTTCACCCTTGTTCGAGGATTGAACTAACAGCTAAAATCTAACACCCAGGACTCTAGAATGATAAAAATGCTGCTACCAAAAATCCTCCCTCTGGTTTTACTTCTCTCTTTGGGATAAGACTGTTTTCCTTCTAAGATGGGTAGATTCTGCCAGGTGCCAGGCAAATCACCCAGTGAGAGCCTGGTTTGGTTCAGAGGACTAAAAGTGAGACAGAGGTTCTCCACTTGAGTTGGGAGGTGAGCACTTCAAGGGGTTGTGGGGTGACCACAGTTAGCACACTGACTGGCCCTCTCTGCACCCCCTTTAATATCTAGGCCCCTCTAGCTCAAACACCATCTACCTGCTTTAGGTGGGAGAATTAAAACTGGCTCCCAATTTGTTCTTTACTTCAGAATCAACACACTAGTCCCAACGTGGATGAAGAAAAAACAGTGTTAGGAAAAACTATTTAATCCTAAGTTTAGAGTAAGTTGGTTGGAGTGTGCATGACTAGAGTCCCTTAGGTAGAACTGCTGCTTCACAGTTTGCCTCAGAGAGATCTGGGGTACACCAGGACATGTTGTTGGCGGTAGGGTGACTGACACACATGAAGAGGTTGGCTTCCATGCTGAAGGTAAATGGAGAGGACTGTGGGTCACCCCAGAGATATGGGAGGAGATAGAATGGACCTCAACAGAAAGAGAGTGCAGGGCCCAATTCTCCCTTGGGCTTCACACTAGAGTCCTGGTGAGATTTCACCTTCTGAAGAATCATGCAAACAGCTTGAGCTTAGCTCATCCTTGACCTGTGAGGAAAGCCAGAGGCTGGCACTTTTCTTGAGACTTTTCTCTTGGGCCTCAAGGTTTTTTATCCTCCCTGAGCTTACAGAATCTACCCATCTTAGAAGGAAAACAGTCTTATCCAAAAAAGAGAAGTAAAACCAGAGGGAGGTTTTTTGGTAGCAGCATTTGTATCATTCCAGAGCCCTGGGTGTTAGATTTTAGCTGTTAGTTCAATCCTGGAACAAGGGTGAAGTGTGAGTGCTAGACATGAGAAACTGAGAGCAAGGGTGCATCTTTGCTTTTGACCCCAAACCAAAGATGGAGGGGCTCAGGCAAGAGCACCTGATTCTAGGAGTGGTCAACTGGGGTGCTTTCCCTGCCTGCTTCCAGCCTTGTCTGCAGATTAGAGGGAAAAAACATAACTGGAGACGATGTGTAGAGACATCCAAAGTGAGTGACGGAGTAAAAAAGATTGTGTAGCATCTCAGGGTTCCAAACATTTCTTTAGCATGGATTACATTTCTAACTTATCAAAAAATTCTGATTTATAAACATGATTGCTTTCTCCATTTTACAGATTTTTTTCAAACTGAGGATCAAGGTTGCTTATTTGGTTTAGCTTCTATAGAACTTACGGGGCAGAAGTGGGTCTCTAACTTTAAATCTCTTGATCCAAGTACTGGAGTTCGCTTCACACCACACCCCCATACTCAGCCATTACAGTGATGGCTGGCTGCCACAGCGGGAAAGAGGACAAGATGCCAGGCTGAGAAGGGAGCCCAGAGCTTGGAAAGAAAGTGTCCACACAAAAGGGAGGAGAGTCAGGCCTAGAAGAATAGACAAAGGGCATAGGACCCTGGAGAATTGAGATGGAACTGAAAAGGGCAGCTCTGCCAGAATTCTCCATGGAAACAAGGATCTCTGAGCTCTCCAGTGGCAATCTAGCTGGGACAGAGGACAGAGACTATTGTCCACTGTAGACTAAGCAGAAAAGGGGCAAGAGGAATCCAGGAAAATATTATTTAAGAAGGGGGTGGTCAAAAGAGTCTGGTGGGGAAGACACAACTGTCCAGGTCCAGGGTATGGTCCCAGCCCACCCACCATACACATCTCAAGAAGGAAAGGAGCAGAGTTCTGGGCCAGGGCTCCACCTGCAGTGTCCCTGTGGAACCTTTATCTAGTGAAGCTAGGAAGCAAATAGGGCCCAACCAGGAGCCATGGTCATACTCAGGATTTGAGTGTCATCCTGTCTGCTTTGAGGTTCCAGTTTCTCCCCGTGGGAAGGCAAGGAATCCCAACCCGTATGTAAGAACAGAGGCATACTAGGAAATCTTGACTGTGTCTATACAAAGGCCTAGTAAAAGACAAAAGAACTGGCTTCTTCATGAATACTGGAGGCTTCAGGGCACAGCCCCACTTATCAAATTCGCTTGTCTTTTCCAAGTCTCCATGAGGGGATGGCTGGAAACCAAATAGGTAGAGAATGGCTGGGGGTGATGAACCCCAGGCCTTCTAGATTGTTCCAGAGTATAGTAAGCAGTCATACTAAGCCTCCTTGGAAGAAGGGCTGTTGTACAGAAGGGTCGGAGGAATTCAGAAAACATCATAGAATCTGGATTGGCCTTGAACCAGCTAGGGAAGGCAAAAGTCATGAAAGCAGTACTCTTTCCCCTTTTGGCTGTGATGCTGCTTAAATAAGAAAGCTCTCAGCAAAATCACACGGGACTCTCCAAACAAGGAAGAGGAAGCTCATGTTATTTACTAAGTGCCGTGGTAAGCAACTCATGTTTTTCATATTTCTCATAAGCCTCACTCATCCCTCTGACATAAGAATTGAATCATCCATTTTACAGCTGAGAAGACTGAGACAAACAGAGGTTAGATAGCCTGCTGAAGGTAATTCACCTAGTTAATGGAAGAGTTGGGTAATCACTCAATAACTGGAGCTGCTCCTAAGTTACCTAAGGAACAGCAAGAAACATTAGGATTCAGCGAACTTTCTGGAAGGAATCATAACATGTAAGCAATGACATTAAAAGAGTGAGCCTAACGTTAAAAAGTAGAGGCATGGAGAAATACACTGAGCAAATATTTAGTGACTTCTCTGTGCCTGTCCCAGTGTCTTACATGGAAATAAAAGACTTTTCTTAAGGTCCATAAAATTTGTCCTGACAAAATCAGTATCAAATAAGTCCCAGCCACTGTTGCTTTTTAGTTTGTTTCTAAAATGCGGGGGCTAGACAGGGAGGAGGAGTAAGATGGAGGCCCTGAGGAAGTATAGCTGCATACGACAGGTGGTTCTCTCATCACTGAGGGCACGCGCACTGCATGCCCCCTCCTTTCTCCTGGCTTCATATCCTCAAATATATAATGGCTATGCTATCTATCTACCTCAAGATTGCTGTGTTTGCAAATTAATGAGCTCTATATAGTTACACAAATAACTTGTAGGATTTGAGAAGTCATCAACACATGATGATTAATGGATCACTGATAAAACTGTTATAAATTACAGGACATCAATGATCATTATATGCGTATTAGGCCCAGAATCTCAGGGCTGGAAAATATCAAGTCTTTAAATAAGCCCTCCTGGGCTCATCAATATCCCTGCCGAGTGATATTATTCTAATTAAAAATTATTCCATAAATCCTCCAAGGAATAGAAGACATGAGAAGGTATTCTCATGCCCTGTGCTCCAAGAAGCTCAATACTTAATGATTAGTATAGATTAGTATAGATTCCATCATTAGTATAGATTAGTATAGATTCCAGATTAGTAGAGATTCCACCATTCCTGCTCCTTAAAAGACCCCAGAGCCATGAAAGAATACAACTCCCAGAATCTTCCGTGGTCATCACTAGGGTACAAAAACTGACAGCCAGGACTCCTGCTGGCAAGTTGTAGAGATGTCCATTGTTCTCCTGCCAAATCAGCCCCGGTCTCCATGATACAAAGGAAAGCCCGAAGGGGAAAGGACGCAGGAGTACTGGGCAATTCTGAAGCCCCAGTAAGTGAATGTTGTGTTCTGCTATGACTTTCACTTCTAATAATGAGGGTCAAGAAATTTGCCCACCATCTCTCAAGTACACAGCATGGGCCAGTGACAGAACACCAGCATTCTCTTCACATTCCAGTGAGGACAACATCACCCTGACTAGTAATTTGTTTTCCCAATAAGTCTTTACCTTCATCCAAGGACTAGAAGAACAAAGCTATAAAAACAGTAACTAACACAATTCCAGGACCTAAATATGAATCAATATTTACCTCACTCCCACATCCTTCCAAATGATCTGACATTCGGGTTGAATACATGTGTTCATTTAGTTCATGTCCTATTACAATGTAAGTGCTCAGAGAAAACTCTGCCAGGAGTCTACTAAACCAACCAGTGTCAAGTCTCCACCTAAGATGATGAAGCACATCACACAAAGGGGAGGTGGGAAGGCCAGGACACCCCTATAACAGCACACCTTGTTACCTATCTTCCTATAGTGCAAACACAAATTCACCTGGTTTGGGAGAAAAGGAAAAGCAGAGATTCAGGTCTTTACTTCTGAATCAGCACACCAATCACAAATCCAAGCAGGAAAAAAAGACCTAAAGCCTTGTTCAAACTTCTCCACTCCATCCTAAGGTATGTTAGACCGTATTGGGGTCTAGGTGACCGGTCAAGCTCCTTGAGTCTCACAGGTCTCTCTTTCACAGAAAACTAGTTTTGAAAAACAGGATAATGTATGAAAGAGGGAGAATATACCCATGGGAAGAGCCAAGTTTCCCTGTTAGTGATAATGGAAAACTTTTGGAGCCAGAGCTGAGCTATGGGACAAAAGGGCAAAAAAGAGTGAAGATGGGAAGGGATTCACACCCTCTTTACTGATGTTAAAGTTCACAGCGGGATTCCAGCTCATAGCTAGCCCTCACTGCTAAGAAATCATGTGAACCTTGACCTCCCAGAAAGCCTTGACCTGTGAGGGCGGGGCTTTTTCATGCTGCCTGAAGCTCAAATCTCCTTCCCCAAAGGTAGAGTATTGTATATTTTGAGGAATGGGGAGTAGGGGGTGCAGATGCAAGGAACCAAGTCACAGCAAATCCTTTTCCAAATAGCTCAGCCAAGGCTGGGAGGCCTGGGCAAGGTTCCACAAGGTTGGGTTCTCCTGAAGGGTGGCTTCTAGTTCCCAGAAAGTGGCACTATGGACAAAGAGACTGCCTCCATGCTCTTCCTCACAGGTTTTTTGATGACCATGGGCAGTGACCATTCCTGTGCAAGAAAAATTTAAAAATCAGAAGAAACACGATACACAGAAAATTAAAATCACAATAAAAAATTGGCAGCCCACCTGTTTTCAAAAGCCACTTAAATCATCACTCCCTTTCTCCCAACAATTCTGAATTAGCACTATTATACTGTGGCTTTTCAGGTAAGAGGACTTGCTCACAAAGGGTAAGGCGTATTTCTCACGGTCACACAGCTTAAGTGGGAGACCTTGGACTTGACAAGAGGTTTTGGTTCCAGGTCTGGAGTTCCATCAATTCCCAACCCTTCACCCACCACAACAGGAAGGCAGGTGAAAAATGGAGGAAGCCAAAGAGCGAAATACCCACACCTGGCAAGAGAATCAGGCCTGAGGGGCAGCCGGGGACGCAGACAATGGAGAGTAGGAGCTGGGGCTGGGCCAGCTCTGTCAGGCCTGTCCTTGTCCTCTGAGACCTGGGCTCTGTCCCAGCTCTAGGAAGACTCTCCTCCTGGGGATGGGAGAATGGAATTCTTCCTCCACGAGAAACAAAATACCGTGCAGAAGGGAGAACAGAGTGGAGAAGCGCAAGGGGCGAGGCCCCAGGCAGGTCGCAAGGAGGCTTGCATGGTCGAGCAGTCCGACCATCCCTGCGGAGGAGGGCTGTCGTCCGGTGGGCCTTTTGTCTTCCACCTGACAAATCAGCATAAGGTAAGTGAAAGGACGCCCGATTCTGTCCATGGCAGGGTTTCTCCTGCATCCTCTGAACAGTTCTGATCCTCCTGGGGAGTCCCCCAAGAATCCAGGTCAACTATCAAGTCAACTGAGAGACATCACTGGGAAAATGCTGTAAGTGCCTTCTGATAAATAACCCCAAAGGTAGCTCTTGTTAGCCACGCCCATCTCTCCACTCTCCAAGCAGGTCTCCTCCAATCAGAGCCCTGCTCCTCCCTATGCCCCGCCTCTGGGGGGAGCACCCCTGGGTCTTCTAGAAAATTCCACAGCCTCTGAAAGATTCCCAGATCGACCTTCTTGGGCAGCATTGGGAGCAGGGGGCTCTTGGAGTCCAGGGAGTGCGGGACTTCTGGGGAAGGTCTCGGTGGTGAGTACTGCCTGTTGGGGAAGCTGGTGGGGGTGTGGGAGTGGCTCGGGGGTGTGGGGCTGCGCGGAGCGGGGCTTTCCAGAATATGTCACCATGGTCTGGCTTTTCGGGACAGGCCTGAGTGCAGGCTGTGCTGACAGTGCCTGCAGCTTTATACGTACCAGGGAATTCAATCATGGATGCCTATGACCCTGGAGTCCTGGCTTACATCTGACTCCGGTAGAAAGCGCTATACGAAAGGCGCTTGTCTTGACACTGCACAAGAGGTAGGGGCAGGGCTGCAAGTCAGACCCTCCTAATGCCAAGTTCTGACCTTTTCTACCAACCATACTCTGTCACTGGCGGGAAACGCTTCAACGGCCAGCTCGTGGGGACCCAGACCCCTGACTAGAGGGTTTGCCGAAACTCCCCACTTCCTCCTGCCCCAGCAGCAGAGCCTGGAAGACCCTGATGCTCACTCGAGTCTCGGGATCAAGGATCCAGCCAATGGGAGAGGGCTGCTGAGCAGATGGGCATGCCCCTGACCAATGAGGAGAGGAGGATGTCTTAAAGCCCAGTTCGGGGGACGCTCATATTTTCGTGATTCTCGGGCACCTGTTTGGAAAGACCCTGTCCTGAAAAGTTCAAATGTGTCATCATAGTTGAGCCTCCCGTGTCCCCTTTTAAAAAATTGACATTAAACCCACATAATGTCAAGCTCACCATTTTGAAGTGTACAATTTTGTAGCTTTAAGTGCATTCGCAACATTGTGCAACCATGATCACCGTCTTATTCCACAATATTTTTATCACTCCCCCAAAGAAGCTCCATACACATTAAGCAGTCACTCCTCATTCTGCCCTTCCTCCAGCCTCTGGCAACCACTCACCTGCTTACTGTTTCAATGAATCTGCCTATTCTGGACGTTTCACGTAAATGGAATTATATAGTAGATAACCTTTCGTGTCTGGCTTCTTTAAACATAATGCTTTCAAAGTTCATCCGTGTTGTAGCATGTATCAGTACTTCATTCTTTTTAAGGCTAAATTACATTCCGTTGTGTGGATTACCATATATTGTTTATCCATTTATCAGTGGATGGACGTTTGAGTTGCTTCCACTTTTTGAACTGTTATTAATATTTCCGCCGTGGACGTTGTGTATACAGTTTTGTCTGAACATGTTTCACTTATCTTGAATGTACACCCAGGAGTAAAATTTCTGGGTCAAATGGTTATCCTGTGTTTAGTTACTGCCCAAACGCTTTCCACAGTGGCCAAATCATTTTCCATTCCTACCAGCGATGTGCGGTTCTGATCTCTTCACATCCCAGTCATCACTTCTCCCCTCCTCTCTCCCCTCTCCTTCCTCCTCCTCCCCTCCCCTTCTTTGGATTAAAGTATAGCTATCTTAGTAGGTGTGATGTGGTAGCTCATTATGGTTTTGATTTTCATTTCCCTAATAATAAAGAAGAGATAGCTTCATGTGCTTATTGGGTAATTTTCTTGGTATATCTTTTAGAATAAATGTCTATTCACCTGTTTTGTCTATTCAAAAAAAAAAGCTTGTGCATCTTTTTACTGTTGAATTATGAGTTCTTTATACATTCTTGGTGCTAGACTTGGCTTAGTCTTTTTGGGCTGCTGTAACAAAGTATTATAGACTAAGTGATTTTTTAACCAACAGAAACTTATTTCTCACAGTTTAGGGGCTGAGAAGTTCAAGCTCCAGGTGCCAACAGATTCAGTGTCGGGAGAGGGTCCACTTCCTGGTTCATGGATGTCTGTCTTCTCAATGTGTCTTCCCAAGGTGAATGGGTCAGTGGAGTTCTCTCAGGCCTCTTTTATAAGGGTGCTAATCCATTCATTAGGGCTCTGCCTCGTGTGAATTTGGGGAGGGGGACACAAATATTTAGTTCATGGGCAGTTCCTTACAGGGTATGTAACTTATGTCAGTCTGTTGTTCGTTTCTCCACATTCTTGATAGTGTCCTTTGATGCACAAAGGTTTTTAATTTTGATGAAGCTCAATTTATTTATTTTTTTCTTTTGTTGCTTGTGTTTTAGTGTCATATATTAGAATCCATTGCAAAATCCAAGCTCATAAAGATGTATACTTTTTTAAAAACAAGAGTTATAGTTTTTAACACTTTTAAAAACCATTTTAATTTTTATATATGGTGTGAGTAGGGGTCCAAATTAACTCTTTTGATATGGGTATCAAGTTGTCCCAGCACAGCTTGTTGAAAATAGTATTCTTTTCCTCACTTAATGGTCTTGGGATCCTTGGTGAAAATCAAGTAACTATAGGTATATGAGTTTGTTTCTGGACTCTAGATTTTGTTCCATTGATCTATATGTGTTTGCTATGTACATATTCATAAGTCAGATTTTTGTTGTTTGCATTTTCCTAGTAATTTGTCTATTTCATTTCAGTTGTCTAATTTGTTAGTATACAATTGTTTATATTATTCCCTTATGATCCCTTTCAATTTTGTAAGGTCAAAAGAAATGTTCTCTCTTTACATGAACTGATTTTGGTAATTTGAGTCTTTTTTCTATTGGTCAATCTAAAAGTTTTGTCCTTTCTGTTGATTTTTTTTAAAGAACTAATTTTTGGATTAATTTTCTCTATTGTTTTTCTATTCTCTATTCTATTTCTACTCTAATTTTTATTATTTCCTTTCTTGTACTTGCTTTGGGTTTAGTTTGCTCTTTTTTCCAGCTTATTAAAGTATATAGTTTTGTTATTGATTTGAGATATATCATCTTTTTCAATGTGAATGTATGAGAGTAAACATTTTTCTCTAAGCACTGTTTTTGTTCTATCTCATGCATTGTGGTATGTTGTAGTTTTGTTTTCATTTATATCAGAGAATTTTATAATATTTTTTAATTTCTTCCTTGAGCCATTGGGTTGTTAAAAGTTTGTTTGATTTCCACATATTTGTGAATTTTCCAAATTTCCTTCTGTTACTGATTTTTAATTGTATTCCATTGTGGTTGAAGGAGATACTTTGCATGATTTCATTGTTTTCATAGTTACTGCGACTTGTTTTGTTGTCAAACTTATGGTTTATACTGGAGAATGTTCCATGTAGACCTGACAATATATATATACTCTTATTGTTGGATGGTGTGTTTTATAGATGTCTCTTAGGTTCCATTGTTTTATAGTGTCATTTCAGTCTTCTGAGTGTGTTGATAATCTCCTGTATAGTTGTTCTATCCATTATTAAAAGTGGTATTCTGAGGTATTCACATATTATTGTTGAACTGTCTATTTCTCCCTTCAGCTTGAAAGTTGCTATTTCATATATTTGGGGGCTCTGTCATTAGGTGTATATATAATATATAATGGTGATGTTTTCTTTCATGAACATTTTAAGGAGGCATAATATTATATTTAATTAAGTTATTTTCATTGTTTTACGTTTAGAGCTATAGTATTTATGATCATACATTATCTTCTGGTTAATGTTTTAAATATGTCTTATGATGGGATATTTAGTGGTTTGATTATCTTTTATTCCGAATCTTCTAATTCTTGTTTGTATATGAGTGATCACTCCATTGTTTAATAATAGGTTGTTTTAAATTTCTAATTAGAAGGGCATTTTAAAATATTTTCTGATGTAAAAGTATTTTCTTAACAGTTTTTAGATATAATTTACATACAGTAAACTTCACATATTTAAGATGTACAATTTTACAAACGCTGACATTTTTAAAACCAAAGAAACCATCACCACAATCAAGATAGTGAACATACTAATAAAACCCAAATTTCTTTGTGTCCCTTTATAATCGTTCTCTCAACCTCATTTCCCTCAAGCAACCACTCACCTGCTTTGTCACTGTAGGTTAGTTTGCATTTCACAGAATTTAATAAGTAATACTATAGGCACAATTTTTAATATCACTTCTTTTACACAGCATATTTTGAAATTCTTCTATGTTTTAGTGTTCATTTGTTTTTATTGCTGACTATAATTCCATCATATCGATGTATAATAATTTGTTTATCTGGTCACCTGATGATGATATTTGTGTTGTTTCTAGTTTTTAGCTAATACAAATAAAGCTGCTAGGAACATTGGAGGACATTTATATGAACATACGCTTTCACTCTGTCAGATAAATATCTAGGAATTAAAACTGCATTACATGAAAAATGTATGCCTAACTGCTAATAAGCTACCAGCCAGGTGTGGTGGTGTACCCCTATAATCCAGCTATTTGGGGGTCTGAAGCAGAAGGATCCCTTGAGGCCAGGAGTTTGAAACCAACCTGAGCAACATAGCAAGACTCCGTCTCTTAAAAAAATAAGACAATAAATTACCAAACTTTTTTCCAAAGTGATTATATACTCTATGTTCTCAAGAGCATATATGAGAGTCTCAGTTCCTCCAAATATTTACCAGTTTTAAAGCCAATATTTACATAATATAGACTTTAAAAATTTTAGTCTTCTAAAAGGGGTATAGTGGTATCTCATTATGGTTTTAATTTGCATTTCTCTAATGACTGCTGATGTTGAGCATCTTCATATGCTTACTGCCATCTATATATATTCTCTAGTAAAGTATCTGTTCAGATTGTTTGCCTATTTTCTTATTGATTTGTATGGATTGTTTTTATTATTGAGCTTTGAGAGTTTTTATTTTCTCCCAACCTTTACCTTGTCTTTTTATTTTCTTAAGAGACAAAAAAGAATATTGTATATTGATTAAAGAGTCAATCCATGAAGAAACTATAACATTTATAAATATGCATGCACACAACATCAGAGCACCTAAATGAATAAAGCAAACAATGACAGAACTAAAGGGAGAAATAGATAGCAAAACAATAATAGTATGAGATTCCAACACCCCACTTTCAATAATGGACAGAACATCCAGACAGAAGATTAATAAGGGAACAATGGACCTGAATAACACTACAGACTGAACGAAGCTAGTAGACATGTACAGAACATTTCCCCTAACAGCAACAGAATATACATTCTTTTCAAGCACACATGGGTCATACTCCAAGATCGATCACAAGTTCAGTTGCAAAACAACTCTTAATAAATTTGAGCTGATTAAAATTATGCAAAGTATATTTTTCTGACCACAGTGCAATGAAATGAAACTGAAAGCAGAAGGAAAACTAAAAAATTGACAAATATGTATAAATTAAACATCACCTTCTTGAATAATCATTGAGTTAAAGAAGAAATAAAAAATAAAATTTTAAAATACCTTGAGACAAATGAAAACAATTACAAACATTCCAAAATTTATGGCATAGCAAAAGTAGTACTAAGAGGGAATTATATAACAATAAACATCTACATAAAAAAGAAGGATCTCACATAAACAACCTAACTTTATTCCTTAAGGAATCAGAAAAAAGAAGAACAAACTAAGCCCAAAGTTAGCAGAAGGAAGGAAGGAAATAACAAAGATTCATGCAGAAATAAGTGAAATAGAAAATAGAGAAACAGGACTTCTAGACAAAGGGGTTTGGGGAATTAGCACAAAAATAGGACAGAGGAATGGATATTTGGGTGGTGAACTAACTCATAAAAGGTCCGGATATATGGGGGGGGGGGGAAGAAAATAGAGAAACAGAAAAAATTAACAAAACTATGAGTTATTTTTTTGGAAAGATAAACAAAACTTTACAAATTGACAAATTCTTAGTGAGACTGACTATGAAATACAGAGAGGACTCAAATACAATCATAAATAAAAGAAGATCTATAATAACTGGTGCCATAGAAATAAAAAAGATCGTAAGAGACTACTGTAAATAATTATGTACCAACAAACTGGCAATCCAGAAGAAATGGATACATTCCTAGAAGCATACAACATACTAAGACTAAATCATGAAGAAATAGGAATTCTGTACAGACCTATGAGTATGAAAATTAATTTAATAATTAAAAACCTCCCAAAAAAGAAAAGCTCAGGACCAAATGACTTTACTGGTGAATTCTAAACATTTAAAGAAAATTTAACCCCAAATTTCTCTATTTTCTATTTCACTTATTTCTGCATGAATCTTTATTATATTCTTTTCTGATTCCTTAAGGAATAAAGTTAGGTTGTTTATTTGAGATCTTCCTTTTCTGATTTCAAAATATATAACAAAGTTACAGTCATAAAAAAGATACTAGCATAAAAACACATATAGATCAACAAAACAAAATAGAAAGCTCGGAAATAAATCCTCTCATAAACCATCAACTAATCTTCAAAAAAGGTGCCAAGAATACACAATGAAGAAGGGATAGTCTCTTCAATAAATGGTGATGGAAGACTGGATATCCACATGCAAAAGAATAAACTTGAACTCTTGTTTTATATCACACACAAAAATCAATTCAAAAGTGATAAAGACTTAATCGTAAGACTCAAAATTGTAAAATTTCTATAAGAAAACGGGGAAATCTTCATGTCAGTGTTCTTGGCAGTGATTTTTTGAATATAACACAAAAGTACAGTTAATAAAAACAAAAATAAACAAGTGAAACTACATCAAACAAACTATTCTGCACAGTAAAGGAAACAAAATGAAATAGCATACTACAAAATATAAGAAAATATTAGCAAACCTATAGCTAATAATGGGTTAATCTCCAAAATATATAAGAAACTCTTACAACTCAATATTAAAAAAACTATTAATAATGATGTGACTAAAAAGTGGACTAAGGATATGGATAGACATTTCTCCAAACATACAAATGGATAATAGATAAATAAAAAATTGTTCAGTGTCACTAATCATCAGGGAAAAACCTCACAACTTTCAGGTTGGCTGTTAAAAAAAAAAAAGGCAATTGCTGGTGAGGAGGTGGAGAAATTGGAACCCTTATACACTGTTGGTAGAAATACAAAATGGTGACACTGCTGTGAAAAACAGTACGAAGATTCCAAAAAAATTAAAAATGGAACTATCATGATCTAGCAGTCCCACTTCTGGGAATTTATCCAAAATAATTAAAATAAGGATCTCAAAGAGATATTAACACTTCTCTGCTCATTACAGCAATATTCACAGTAACCAACATGTGGAAGCAACCTAAATGTCCATAGACAGATAAATAACAAAATGTAGCACATACATATAATGGAATACTATTCAGCTCTTAAAAAGAAGGAAATATGCAATATGTGACAACATAGATGAACCTTGATGACATTATGTTTG
Organism: Carlito syrichta; assembly: GCF_000164805.1. Lineage (NCBI taxonomy): Eukaryota > Metazoa > Chordata > Mammalia > Primates > Tarsiidae > Carlito > Carlito syrichta. The sequence goes on from NW_007256866.1 coordinate 605,967, forward strand.
GTGAAATGAACCAGTCACAAAAAGATAGATGCTGCATGATTCCGCTTATATGAGGTATCTGGTGGTTAGTGAAAGCTAGGAAGAGGTGGAAATAGGGAATTAACTAATCACGAAGAATAAAGTCATAGACAAGCATGATAAATAAGCTGTAGAGATCTGCTGTACAACATTGCATTTATAGTCAATAATTGTGTATTGCACACTTAAAAATTTGTTAAGAGAGTAGATCTCATGTTATGTGTTTTTACCGCACAAAATATAATAGTTTAGTCAAGGTTATAAAATGTACATTTTTACAGATTTATGGTTTTTAAAAATAATACCCAAATAAGTGACACTTGACATAAATGAAAAAATAGTATAATTTGAAGAGCAGAAGTTTTAAATTTTGATGAAGTCCAGTTTATCAGTTTATTCTTTTATATGGGTAATGATTTTGGTATCATTCCTCAGAAAACTTTGATCAGCTGCAAATGATTTTCTTAAGAAGTTTTATGCTTTTAGATTTTACATTTAGGTCTGCAATATATTTTAAGTTAATTTTTGTATATGGTACGAGACATGGATGAGATTTCTTTTTCCATGTGGTGGTTTAAAAACTGGACATTCACATGCAAAAGAATGAAAATAGACCCTTGTGACCATTTATGAGTAGATTTCCTTCTGGGTTCACCATTTTACTTCATTGGTCTGCATTTGTTTTTATGCTAGTATCATATTCTGTAATTTGTTACAGAACCATTTACTGAAAAGGCTGCCCTTTCTCCACTCAATTGTCATTGCACTTTTGTCAAAAGCCAATTGTCCATATATATAAGGTCCTATTTCTAGACTTCCTATTTCATTGATTTATTTGCCTGTATTTATGTTAATACCACACTGTCTTGATTACTTTATCTTTATGTTAAGTCTTCAAATCAAGTAGCAATAATCCTCCATTTTTGCTCTGCTTTTGTCCTAAGTCCTTTGATTTCCATATGGATTTTAAGGTCAGCTTGTCAATTGTTTTTTTTTTTTTTTTTTTTTTCAGAAAGCCTGCTGAAACTTTTTGGTTGTGATTGCATAAATCTAATAGTAATTTTGAGAATTTACACCCTAACAATATTGAATCTTCTTAATTATGAACATGGTATAGCTTCACTTATTTATGACTATTTTATTTTTTCTCATCAGTAATTTGTGGATTTCAGTGTACAGCTCTCGCACATCTTTTGTCAAATTTATTCCTAAATTTATTCAAATAGTTGCAATTGTAAATGACATTTATCTGATTTTGGTTTCTTACTACACTTTACTAATATATATACAATTGATTTTTACATACTGATCTTGTATTACACAACATTGCTAAACTCATTTATTAGTTCTAATAAGTTTTATTGTGGATTTCATAGGAATCCATTCTATTCCATAGTCTTTTCTACACAGATGATTATATATTCTATGAATAAGGACAGTTTTACTTCTTTTCCAAGCTGCATAGTTTTTATTTCCTTGCCTTATTGCTCTGGCTATAACTTGCAGTACATATTGAATAGAAATAGTAAAAGCAGACCTTCTTTCTCTTAGGAGAAAGTGCCGGAGTCCGGCTCTAGTCGGGTTCAGGGTACCTAAAAGGTGGAGATGGCGTCGGCGATTGGGGGGAAGAAGAGAGAAAGAGAGAGAGAGAGAGAAAGAAAGAGACTGGACTCCGGTCTAGTGCAGAAGCGATGTGTGTTATTGGGAATTACAAGGGGTCTTTTATACACAAAGTCAGATGTGGGAGGGGTGTACCCCACCCACCAGAAACCTTAATCCATGAAAACTTAATCAATGATTGCCTTTAAACCCTTTTCATATGATAATCTTAAAATCCCATAACAAAGGATAACCTAATCCATGACTGATATATTCCATAAACCTTTTTCATCCTAAGCTGATTGATTTATGCCAAGTTAAACAATTCTATAGAAGCTTAATATTTACTTTACAAACAAAAGTGGCCCATCCCAGAATGTTTGGAATGTGGCCCAGTCCAAAGTTCACAGTGGGCTACCTGCAAGTAACCCAGCCGCATTCTTTCAACAAAATGGCTGTCTTCTAAAACTATATTCTACAATTTACACCTTCAATAAATCCTAAGATCATGACCCAGAAGCCTGTGACCAATACTAAGGCTCTCAGATGTGACCCAAGTTTGAATTATAAGTTGTGTGAAAGCCAAAACTGCAGTTTGTGGAAGAATGGGAGCAGTGAGCTTCTAAAGTTAGCTTGTGTTCGTCCCAGTCTCAGAGTTTTTATGTTTTGAGCTCACAGGAGCTTAATCTGGTTAGTGCTGAGTAGAAAGGGGGAGGAAATGGGGTCAATAGCTTCCGAACGCATCCTAGTGGTCTCGGGATCAACGGCCCTTCCTGATCCCTAACACTCAGTAGGCCTCCATGGCCGGCTCCCAACAAGAAAGCATTTAGTCTTTCACCATTAAGCATGGTATTATTTCAGGTTTATTTTGAAGATACCCTTTATGAGGTCAAGGAAGTTTTATTTCATATCTAGTTTGCTGAGAGTTTTTTTTTTTAATCAGAAGTAAATATTTAAGTTTTCAGCTACTTTTCTTTGCTTCTATAAAGATCACATTTTAAAAAATTTCTTAATATGGTAAATTATTTGAAAGTTAAACCAACCTTTAATTCCTAGGATAAATCCCACTTATTCATGACATATTATTCTTTTAATATTTTGTTGTATTTAATTTGCTAAAATTTTATTAATCTTTATATCTACATTTATGAGGGATATTGGTCTTTAGTTTTCTTGTAATATTTTTGTTTAGTTTGAATATTAGAGTAATGCTTGTTTCATAAAATGACTTGGCAGTTACTTCCTTCTCTTTAATCTTCTGGAGAAGTTGGTGTTGAATTGTTATTATTTGCTCCTTAAATGTTTTATAGAATTCACCAGTGAAATCACCTGTGTCTGAAATTTTTTTTTGAATGTTTATAATTACAATTTAATTTATTTTATAGACATATATTCAGGTTATCTCTTTCTTCTTTCATAAAGTTTGTGAGTTTGTGTCTTTCATTGAATTTGTCTATTTCATCCAAGTTGTCAAATATATTGTCATAAAGTTGTTTAAAAAATTCCCTTCTTAATTTTTTTTAATATCCATAGACTCTATAATTATGTCATCTCTCTTATTTTTAATATTGAGACTTGTGTTTGTTTGTTTTTTTCCTGGATAGAGCTTTATTTACTTGAGACTATTCTTTTCTGATTAGGTAACTAGTGCCGTAGATTTTCCTCTGAGTAATGCCCTCGTACCATTCCACAAATTTTCATTACTTTTTTTTCATTTTTATCCAGCTAGAAATGCTTTCTAATTTTCTTCTTCATTTCTCTTTTGATGCATGGACTATTTAGAATGTCCTATTTAGTACACAAATATATGAGAGTTTTCAGTGTTATTTTTGTTATTGATTTCTACTTTGATTCCATTGTGTTTTAAAAACATGCTTTTGTATGATGTGAATTCTGTTAAATATATTGAGACTTATTTTATGGCATAGAATATCTTGGTTCCTCTTCAGGAGAATACATACTCTATTGTTACTGGATGAAATAGTCTATAAACCAGTGTCAGTTAATTCAATTTGGTTGATTATGCTCTTCAAATTCCCTATATCTTTACTGATTTTCTATTTGTTGCATCAGTTATTGAGAGAGGGTTATTAAGATTTTCAGCTATAATTGTGAATTTGTCTATCCAGTTTTTGCTTCATGTGTTTTGAAACTCTGTTGTTAGGTTCTTGGACATTTAGGAGTGTATGTCCTTCTAACTGATTATAATTTATCATTTGAAACTTATCAAATTACTTGCTTTATCCTTAGTAATATTCTTTGCTGTGAAATCTACTTTGATGTTAATATAGCCACTGCTCCAGCTTTTTAAAAATTAGTTTTAGCATGGTATATTTTTTCCTCTTCTTTTCTCTTGTTTGTGTCTTTATATTTAAAGTATAGTGTAGGAAGCAATAGTGAGGGTTGTTTTTTATTCACTTTAATAATCTCTGCCTTTTATTGGGGTGTTTAGATGCATGCAGTGAGACCATATGCATTTGCATACAATGTGACTATTGATATGATTAGGTTTAAGTATATTGTCTTACAATCTGTTTTCTATTTGTTCCATATGTTCTTTATTTTCATTTTTTTCTTTTTTTTTGCTTTCTTTTGAATTAATTTAGGGTATTTTTTGTTAACTTCATTTTCTTTCCTTTGTTGGCATATGATCATAACTTTTTGTTTTGCTATCTCAGTGGTTGCCTTAGGGCTTATTGTATACTTCAACTTATTAAATCTACCTTCAAGTAAGTTTATACTACTTCATATATAGTGTAAGAACCTTTTAATGGTGCATTCCATTTATCTCCTCCTGGTCTTTGTGCTATCTCTGTCATAAATTTTACTTTTACATATGTTATAAACTACATACTACAGTGTTTTTTGTTTTAAATGCAATTATCTTTTAAAGAGATTTAAATAATAAGAAAATCTTTTACAGATGGTCCTTGATTTAACAGTGGTTTAACTTAATGATTTTTGGACTTTATGATGATGTGAAAGCAACTGCATTCAGTAAAAAGTTGTAGGGTAATCTCCTGTGAGGCAGGGCAGGAGCAGCAACCACAGCTCCAGTCAGCCTGGCAAATACTGACACTTTTCAGTGTACTGTGTTGCCAGATGATTTTGCCCAACTGTAGGCTAATATTAAGTGTCCCGAGCTTGTTTAAGGTAGGCTAGGCAGCTTTGGGTAGCTCTGTTTCATAGGTAGGTGTATTAAATGCATTTTTGACTTAATATTTTCAACTCATGGTGAGTTTATTGGGACATGGCCCCATTATAAGTCCAGGAAAAGCTGTAGATTTACCCACTGGCTCCCATTTCCTATGCTTTTCATTTCTTTGTATAGTTTTGTATTTCAATCTGGTATTAGTTTCCTCTCAGCCTGAAGGACTTTCTTTGACATAGCTTGTAGTTTGGTTTTGCTGGGCATGAATTCTTTCAGCTCTTGCATGTCTAAAAAATTTCTTATTTGTCTTTAGTTTTGAATTCTACACTGACAGTTTACTTCCTTTAGTACTGTAAAGATGTTGTTACATTGTCCTCTTGGTTGCCTTGTTTCCGACTAGAAATCTGCTGTCATTCTTATCTTTGTTTCTCTTTATGTGTGTTGTCTTTTTCTCTGGTTGCTATTAAGATTTTCTCTTTATCACTGGTTTTGGGTAATTTTTTTGTTATTTGACTTAGTATAGTTTTCTTTGTATTTCTTGTGTTAGGGGTTTTCTTGAGTCTGTAGGTTAATAGTTTCTCTCAAATTTGGGTTATTTTAGACCATTATTTCTTCAAATATTATTTTATGCCTCTCCCTTTCTTTTCTTTCCTTTGAAAACTCCAATTATAGGTATGATAGGCAGCATGAATTGTCCTATAGCTCACTGATACTTCCTTCTTTCATTTTGTTTTTTGTTATTTTCAATGTTAGACATGTTCTCTCTGTGTTTCGTTTTAGATTGATTCTATTGCTATCTTTAAGCTCACTCATCTTTTCTTCTCTACTGCCTAATCTGCCATTAATTCTATGTAGTGTATTTTTCGTGAAATACAATGTAGTTTTCAACTTTAGATGTTTAATTTGGATCTTTTAGACATCTTGTATGTTTCTATACCAACTTTTGTGAACATATGGATTACAATTATAACTTTCAATGTCCTTATCTGCTAATTATAACACTTATGTCCTGTTCTGGTTGGCTTTATTTGATTGATTTTTTTTTTCCTCCTTATGGGTTGTATTTTCCTGCCTCTTTACATGCCTGGTAATTTTTTATTGGATGCCAGACATTATGAAAATTAACTTATTGGGTGTTGGATATTTATATATTTCCTATAGATACTCTTGAACTTTGTTTTGGAATGCAGTTAAGTTACTTGGAAATGGTTAATCTTTTCATGTCTTGCTTTTAAGATTAGTTAGATGGAACCATTGCAGCATTTAGTCTAGAGCATTATGAGATAAAATCCCTGTGAGTACTCTACACAATTCTGCATGAATTATAGATTCTCCAATTCGGCTATTTTGAACAGACACTATTCTTGGCCCTGTGATAGTACATAGCATTGTTTCCTCTAATCCTTTCAGGTGAGTCTTTGTGTGACTTTGGGCAGTACCTTACTGTATATACCGATCAACATTTTGCAGAAAACTTGAGGGAGACACTCTGCAGCTCTCCTCTCTCCATTACCCTGTCCTGTGAACTCTAGCTATCTTGATCTCCTCAAATTTCCGGTTTCTCAAATCAGTGAGACTATTGGGTTATGCCTGGGTTCCCTTTTCCTGCACTGAAGCCTGGAACTTTTCTCAAGGTACTAAGCTGGTAAAATTATAGAACTTACCTCATTTGTCTCCCAGCTCTTGATCACTGCCCTTCATGTTTTGATGTCAAGTATCTTGAAAATCATTCTTTTATATGTTTTGTGCAAATATTTTTATTGTTTTAGATGGTAGAGTGAAGTCAGTATTTTTTCCTTCATCTTGCTTAGGTCAAATTTTAAGTTGTATTCCTTTTACTTTGTGAGGAAAATATGACATTTACAAATTATTTTCCATCCTTGTCTCTGATTCTTGTTTATGTCTTAGGTCTACTCTTAAATACACTACATGTTCACCATCATTCTTTTGCCAAAGTTCCCCCTAGTCATTTCTTGGTTGGGTAGAGTTCATCCTCTAGAAGATTATCCAAGAAAGGTTCATGTGTACAAAGTTATCTTTGTTACCATTGTATCAAAGTTATATATTTGTTTTCTATAGTCTTGATAACTGAATGATGACTTTGCTACATATAAATGCATGGTTCACAATTTATTTTCTTTCCTTTGGATACTTGAAAATAACAATTCACTCTTGTCTTGCTTTGCGGTTGCTATGGTGTATAGTGATGCCAACATGATTTTCATACTTCTGTAGGTATTATGAGTGTTGTGTCTGGAGACCTTGCATATGTTTCTTTGTCTTTAAAAGTCGAATATGTTTATAGGCTATGTCCCAGAGTTGTTCATTCTCAGTCAGTTTTCCCGGGCACATTTGAGTGCTACATAAGTTTGGATTTTCTCTTATTTCTATAAAGGAGTCGTTTATTCCATTTAAAAAATATGAACTCTATTCCATGATTTTCTTCACCTTTTAAGCACACCAATTTCTTGAATATGTGTGAAGGGAAGGGACATAGTAAAACACAGAGAAACTGCCTTTAGATAGGAGTATGGATAGTCCATTTACCATAATGGGCAGGAAACCAGATGGATGCTGATGTGGAGGGGAGGTGGTTGGAGAGACATGGAGATTTCTAAGAAAGGGTTCTTCTAACTGCTTTGATTTTCTCAATGGCAAGTAAGCACATTCTAGCTAACTCTCCAATCCCTTACCTTGCAAATAGGATAGAGATGAGTGTATTTGCCAAATTTATATTCATGGTTTGACTATGAATCATTAATCAAAATCTATGAATAATATTCTAGAAGGAGATCGAGAGCATTCAGTCCCTGGCCCTTTTACCTAATAAATTCAAATTTGTTTCTCCTAGAATCTCCATGTCCAGAGGATCTAAAAATAGCATTGGTGGAGAACATTAACCAAGGGAGAGGCCAGGCTCAGGAGAACCTTAGAGGCATGTCTCTGTTGGGAATCTGGAAGATTGTCCTATAGCAGTGGTGGAGACCTTTTCTGTATTGCTTTAGGTGTGTGAGAGAAGGACACAGGGACATGGAGTTTGGGTGAGCATAAGCAAGAACATCAAAGGACTGGAAAAGGCTGTTATGTGAGGTAGTAAATTATCTCACCAGGGAGTATTTATTAAATGACTAGACATCATGATGTCAGGGATGTTGGGTAGGAGATTCCTGGGTCAGCAGAGATTGCCAGATGGTCTTTATGGCATTGACAAGTTGACCATTTGCCTTCTCTTACTGTTCAAACTCATGGAGTCAAGAAATCTTGTCCACGCTACCATCAGTATATATTCAGAACCCAACCCTTTCTACCTTTCTCCACCTGACTCACCCTGGACCAATAAACAGTTTTCTCTCTCCTAAATTATTTCAGTAGCCTTCTAGATGACTTCTCTACTTCCTTCTTTCCCCTACTCTCCTATCCCTATTCATTCTCAATAGCAGTAAGATGAATCCTGTTGAGTTGTAAGTCAGATAATGTCACTCTGCATCAGTTTCCACACTGATATTCCATCTCACTCAGAGTAAAAGCCAAAGTTCTAACCATAGCCTACATAATTATATGCGACTTATTCTTGCTCCTGCCCTCACCCATCTCTGACTTCATGCTCAACTGCATTTTCCCTTGCCTTGTGCTCCGGCTCACAGCCTCCTGGCTGCCCCTCACACGTGCTACATATGCTCCTTCGTCTCTCAAGGGGCAGTGGCAATGTCCATTCCAGGAATGCCTCAGGTATTTGGAGAGCTCATATTTTTCTTACCTTCTCTTCAGCTGCCATTACTTAATCAAAGAAGCTTTGCCTATACACCTTTTTTTTCATTTTTATTTTAGACTCAGGGAGTACATGTACATGTTTGTTACATGGACATACTGTGTAGTGGTGAAGTTTGTGTCTCAGGCAACTCATTTCCCAGATAATGAACATTGTATCTCAATAGATAATTTCTGAACCCTAGCCTCCCTGTTTACCTTTCTCCTTATTGCTGTTCCAGTGTCTATTTTTTCTGTCTTTGTGGTCATTTAGCTCCCACATATAAGTAAGAACATATGGTGTTTGGTTTTCTGTTTCTGAGTCAGGTCACTTAGGATGATAATCTCTAGCTTCATTTATGTTGCTTCAAAGGACATGATTTCATTCTTTTTAATGGCTGCATAATATTCCGTGGTGTATATATACTACATTTTGTTTACCCTATCGTTGGTGGACACTTAGGTTGGTTCCATGATTTTGCTATTGTAAATAGTGCTGCAATGAACATATGAATACAGGTATCTCTTTTATATAAAGATCTGTTTTCCTTTGGATAGATCCCTAGTAGTGGGATTGCTAGGTGAAATGGTAACCCAATTTTTAGCTATTTGAGAAATCTCCATACTGTTTTCCACAGAGGTTGAACTAGTTTATAATGTCACCAACAGTGAAGGATTGTTCTCTTTTCTCTGTAAGTGCACCAACTTCTGTTGTTATTTGACTTTTTATTAATAGTCATTCTGACTGGGTGATATCTCATACATTTAATTTGCATTTCTCTGATGATTAGTTATGTTGAGCATTTTTTTCATGTTTATTGGTCACTTGTGTGTCGTCTTCTGGGAAGTGTCTATGCATGTCCGTTGCCCACTTTTTTATGTTATTTGTGGTTTATTTGTTTCTCATACTGAGTTGTTTGAGTTCCTTGTAGACTCTGGATATTAGCACTTTGAGGCATAATTTGCAAAGATTTTCTCCCATTCAGCAGGTATTCTGTTCATTTTGTTGATTATTTATTTTGCTGTGCAGATGCTTTTTAATTTAATTAAGTGCCATTTGTCTGTTTTTTATTTTGCTGCAATTGCTTTTTGGGACTGCATCACACTTTTTTTTTGCCTAAGCCAATGACCAGAAAAGTATTTTCTAGATTTTCCTCTTGGATTTTTATAGTTTCAGGTCTTACAGTTAAGTCATTAATCCATCTTGAGTTAATTTTTGTATATGGTGAGAGATAGGGGTCCAGATTTATTCTTCTGCATATGGCTTGACATTTTCCCCAGCACCATTTATTGAATAGGGCATTCTTTTCCCATTGTTTATTTTTGTCAGCTTTGTTGAAGATCAGTTGGTTGTAGGTATGTAGTTTTATTTCTGAGTTATCTGTTCTGTTCCATTGCTCTGTCTGTTCTTTTTACCAGTACCATGCTGTTTTAGTTACTGTTATACCTTGTTGTATAATTTGAAGTCAGGTAGTGTGATGCCTCTATTCTTTTTGTTTACAATTACTTTGGCTATTTGGGCTCTTTTTTGGTTCCATATATATTTTAAGATTGTTTTTTCTAGTTCTGTGAAGAATGAAATTGGTATTTTGATAGGGATTGCATTGACTCTGTCTATTACTTTGGGCAATATGGTCATTTGAACAATATTTATTCTTCTGACCCATGAACATGGGATGTTCTTCCATTTGTTTCCATAGTCTATAATTTCTCTTATCAGTGTTGGTAGTTCTTCCTGTAGAGATCTTTCACCTTCTTGGTTATGTGTATTTCTAGTTATTTTATTTTATTTTTAGTGGCTAGTGTGGATGGGATTGAATTCTTGATTTGACTTTCAGTTTAAATTTTTTTTATAGAAATGTTACTGATTTTTGTACATTGATTTTGTATCCTGAAACTTTACTGAAGTTGTTTATCAGGTCTAGAAGCCTCTTGGAGGAATCTTTAGGATTTTCTCGGCATACAATCATGTCATGTGTGAACAGGGATAATTTGACTTCCTCCTTGACAATTTGGATACCTTTTATTTCTTTATCTTGCTGGATTGCTCTTGCTAGGAGTTACAGTACAATGTTGAATAAGAGTGTTGAGAGTGACATCCCTGCTTTGTTCCTGTCCTGTGGGGAAATGTTTTCAACTTTTCCCAATTTTTATGAATGATGTCACCTGTAGGTTTGTCGTATATGGCTCTTATTACTTCAAAATATGTTCTTTTGGTGCCTAGTTTGTTGAGGGTTTTTATCATGAAGGGTTATTAGATTTTATCAAATGACTTTTCTGCATTAATTGAGATGACCATATGCTTTTTATTTTGGTTTCTGTTTATATGGTAGATTGCATTTATTGATTTGTGGATTTATTTATTTGTTTATCTATGGCTTATTGAACTATCCTTGCATCCCTGGAATAAAACCCACTTGGTCATGATGGATAATTTTTTTGATATGCCATTGATTTGACTTGCTAGTATTTTGTTAAGGATGTTTTTGCATTTATAGTCAGAGAAATTGACTTGTAGTTTTCTTTTTTTGTTTTGTCTTTGCCTGATTTTGGTGTCAGTGTGATACTCATTTCATAGAATAAATTAGAGAGGCATCCCTCCTCCTCAATTTTTTATAATAGTTTCAGTAGGATTGGTGCCAACTTTTCTTGGTATGTCTGATAAAATTCAGCTATGAATCCATCTGGCCTTGGGCTTTTTTGTTGTTGTTGTTTTTGGAATATTTTTTATTACTGATTCAATTTCATTTCTCGCTATTGATCTATTCAGGGTATCCATTTCTTTCTGGCTCAGTCTTGGTAGGTTGTATGTTTCTGGGAATTTGTTCATTTCCTGTAGGTTTTCTAGTTTGTTGCCATAAAAATATCTGTAGTAGTCACTAATAATCATTTGTATTTCTGTGGTATTGGTTGTGTCATTTTTGATTGAATTCATTTGAGTCTTCTCTCTCTTTTTCTTGGTTAGTCTAGCTAGTAGTTTGTCAATTTTGTTTATCCTTTCAAAGAACTAACTTTTTGCTTCATTGATCCTATCTCTTTTTGTCTCAATATCATTTATTTCTGCTCTGATCTTTGTTATTTATTTTATTTTGCTAGCTTTAGGTTTAGATTGTTCTTGTTTTTTTTATTTTGTTTTGTTTTGATCCTTGAGGTGTAAGGTTAAGCTGCTGATTTCCAATCTTCTATCTTTTTTATGTAGGCAGTTAATACTATAAACTCTCCCATCAGTGTTGTTTTTGCTGTGTCCCAGAGGTTTTGGTAAGTTGCATACTATTTTCATTTGTTTTAACAATTTTTTTGATACAGTATCTTACTCTGTTGCTCAGGCTGGAGTGCAGCGGCATGATCTTGACTCCTTGTATCCTCAACCTCTTGGGCTCAAGCAGTCCTCCCACCTCAGCCTCCTGGGACTATAGGTGTGTGCCACCACACCTGACTAATAGTTTTCAAAACTTTTTGTAGAGATGAGTTTCACTATTTGCCCAGGCTGGTCTCAAACTCCTGGGCTTAAGTGATTTTCCTGCCTCATCCTCCCAAAGTGCTGGGATTATAGGCCAAGGTTTTTGTTGTTTTTGCCTTATTTTTATTGTTTACCCAAGGGTCATTCAAGAGTGAGTTGTTCGGTTTCTATGTAGTGGGGGTAATTTTGGGGAACTCCTCCTAGTGATGATTTCTACTTTTATTCCACTGTGGTCTAAGATGTGTGGTATAATTTTGATGTTTTTAAATTCGTTGAGACTTGCTTTATGGCCAAGCATATGGTCTATTTTGGAGAATGTTTCATGTGAAGATGAGAAGAATGTATATTCTTTAGTTGTTTAGTTGTTGGGTAGAAAGTTCTGTAAATGTCTGTTAGGTACATTTGATTATATTCTAGTTTAAGTTCAGTGTTTCTTTTTTGATTTTCAGCTTCAGTCTGTCTAGTGATGTCAGTGTGGTATTACAGGCATCTACTTTTATAGTGTTGTTATCAATATGTTTTCTAAGGTCAAGTAGTGTTTTGCTACATGAATTTGGGTACTCCAGTGTTCAGTGCATATACGGGTGCCAAAAAAAGCATACACATTTTAAGTGATGTTATCTATGTATTACTTTTTGAAGATGAATTAAATTGCACTAGCAATGTGTAATATGACATTTGCTCAACTGTACACTGTGCTTTCACCATTTTCTTTGATTGTCCTTCCTATTGCATGGTGATGCTAGCATTTATTTGATTAATGCCATCTTTTGAGTGAACGTCATACTTAAAATGTGTATACCTTTTTTGGCACTCCCTGTATGTTTAAGATAATTAAAACTGTTTCTGGTTTAAAGTCTGAGTTATCTGATATGAAGATGGCCTTTATAAAAAAGCATTTCTATCCTTTCACCTACCTTTATTTTTCACAATAGCACTTAATCACTTACATATTATTTGTTTAGTTATTTGTTTATTTTCCAACTGCCCTGTCTGAAAACAGTTTTGTCTGCTTTTTCATTGCTCTATATTTAGTGTCTTTTTTGTTTGTTTGTTTTTTGTGTTGGAGTCACTCTCCATCACCCGGGCTGAAGTGCAGTGGCACGCTCACGGCCACCCCAGTGTTGACCTGCTGGGCTCAGGCGATCCTCCGCCTCACCTTCCAGGTAGTCGGAACTACAGGCGCATGCTACCATGCCCGCCTAATTTTTTATTTATTGGAGAGATGAGGTCTTGCCAAGTTGCCCAGGCGGGTATCAAACCCACAGGTTCATGGATTCAGGCAATCCTCTTACCTCGACCTCCCAAAGTGCTGGGATTAAAGGCTGAGCCACTGAGCCAACTGCAGAGGGAAGGGGTAATGAACCACTGGTCTTCTAAACACTGCCATGGACCCTGCATCATCCATGACATTCCCTGGGTAGGTGGGGTTGGAGTGGAGTTGGACCTCAGAGGAGTTAGGGTCAGCCTAAGGGAGGGGGCAAAGGAGATGCTCTGAGATCCGGCCTTACAGAATGTACTGAGGCACAGATGGGCCAAGCATTGACTCCTGTGATGAAAGATTGGGGCCCAAGAAGTGGCTCCTGCCACTCTCACTTGACTGTTCTGAAGCTCCACAAAGAGGAAGGTTCTTATCAGTGTATAAAGGGCATTATGAGTAAGGAATAGAGAAACCAGTGTTTGTTTACACAACTCTTGTTAACACCTCATATGTGCCATGACAACTAATCTTCACTAAGCCCATGGCATGAAGAGCAGGACACTTATTTTTCAGATGAACAAGCTAAGTCACAGAGATGTTAAACAAAGTGTCTGAGGCCACAGCCCTGGTAAGTGACAGGGCTGAATAAACCTTCAACAAACATATCCGCCTACACCAATATGAAACTTGGAAAAGTCCTTAATGTCTAAAGTCATGAATCTGAACATGTGGGCCATGAACTTTAGAAGGCAGAGCCCAGCAGCAATGTGAGGGAGATGTAGAAATCAAAATAGCTCACATTTAGTAACATGCTGGGCGCTAGGCATTTGTCCCTATGTTGTGAGAAATGAAAGAATGTAGACCCTGAGGTCTTTACAAGTCTCCCTGAAGAATGAACTCTCTGGCTGACAAAGACAGGCCTGTTTTCCACACATCTTTCTAGTTACCTATGACTCTGAGGAACACACTGCCTGGGGAAGGATGGGTTGACTAGAAGAGGACCCCGTCCAAAGTGGCTCTTATGCTGGAAGAATTCACGGGTGCTCTGTGAGGTTCTCCGACCTATATGTTTCATTTATTAGAAAGCAACTAAGACCTCGAAGCGGGAAGAGATTTGCTTTTAGTCTAACCAAGCGTCAGTTAAGATTGGCTGTTGTTTCTGAGGATCAAGGAGGCCTGAGGGAGCAAATTCCAGTTTTGGAGTTTGAGGGATGTGACTGTGTGGGCCTGTAGTGGAAGACAAACAGGTAGGCTTCAGGGTGGTGGGTCTGGGGAGAATAAGAGGCTCTTTCAGTCACCCATAGGTGAGGGTGGGGGTGCTGCTCATCTCTTCATAAGTGAGGGATGAGGGTTTTATGGCCTCAGTTCTTTAATTTGTAAAATGGCCGTGGAGAAGGATCTAGCTCAGGGAGTTGCATATTTATAAACTGAGAAGTGCGAACGTAATTAATGCATAACACATAGAACTAGAAAAGTGGAAGTGCTAACAGTCTCCATTATATTAATTATATGCATCGTTGAGCACATTGTAATCAATCACAGCATATTAATGATAACACTGGGTATACTGGGTTCTGGAATCACTGGACTGGCACAGTAAGTACCTCAGAGGCCATCCAGCCTGGTCTCTCTTACCTGATATTCAAATTCTCTGTTGATATTTGCCCAAAAGGTCGTGATATTTTCCTGAGTAACAGTGGGCATGTTGAATCTCAGGGTTCATCAGGGACTGGAAGAGTGGGTAAACCTGCCTGCCCCCCTACCAGACAGCCCCAGGTTGGCCAGATTCATTCTTGCCCTCTTAGTTCCTTGAGCACAGACAGATTCAACTCCCAAAGTGGGCTGTGGTCACCACTAAATAGAAAAACCAGCTGTGGGTCAGAGCTTAGACTCGAGAACATTTACAAGGGGTTGAGGTCAGCTGCTCACTTCTTCTAGGCCCAGAAGAAAACTGACCCCTACTGTCTCAGTATCACCTAAACGGCCCCAAGATTCCCTGATAAGACTCCAGGTTTGCACAACACAAGCACAGGGGTCCAATTCCCTGGGAAGCACATCCCCACTTAAACAAGATGGCACTGTGGCCACAGTCATCTTTACCACAGTCACCAAGAAACCACACCTAAAGAACACTCCCCAGCCTTGCCCAGTATCCCACTGATGAAATGGTCACTCCTTTTTGTTTTTAGAATCCTCTCTGCAAAATGGAATTACACACAGGAAGATGATTCCCCTCCTTCAATCATGTCACAGCTCTCCTCTAGGGAGCCTGCAGGGCCCAGGAAACCATCACTTCTTGAAGGGAGGTGGGGGTCCCCAGAAAACCCTTCACTTTAATTCTCATCTCTCTTCTGTCTCAAAATTAGTTCACCTGGTTGGGATAGAAAGTAAAAGTAGACTCCTATCTTAATCGTCTTCACCCTCAGCACAACTCCAAGCAGTAAGGAATGTCGTACAAAACTTCATTAAAGAACCCCAGTCATCCCATCCTGATGTGAGAGTAGCTCTGTTGGAACCAGAGTGGCTGGCTGGGCCACTTGAGCCATGAGGGTTCTGCAGTCAACCGCAAGGCAGGGCTGGAATGTGCTGGAATACTTGACTGAGGAGCAGGGCTCCTGCCCCGGTAAAGAGTGTGACTTCCTACAGACATCAGTGGAGGGTCACAACTGAGCTGTGGGACAGGGAGGGGAAGAAGGGGACAGGGAGGATGGGGGGGTGCACTCTCTCCTCATACTGGGATTCAGCGCAAGTGATTCCTGACTTTATTTTTCTTTCACAAGAATCATCAGAGCCCATGATAACCAGTCAAGTGACAACACAGGGCAGGAGACCACCCCACCTATATAAAGAAATGTATGAGCCGGGCTCGATGGCTCAGTCTGTCATCCCGCGCCTTTGGGAGGCTGAGGAGAGTGGATTGCCTGAGCCCGCGGGTTCGAGACCCGCCTGGGCAGCGAGACCTCATCTCTACAATAAATCAAAAAGTCAGCCAGGCATGGTAGCAAATACCTGTAATTCCCGCTACTTGGAAGGCTGAGGCGGAAGGATTGCTGGAGCCCAGCAGGTCGAGGCTGCGGTGGCTGGGAGCGGCCACTGCACTCCAGTTCGGGCGACAGAGTGAGACTCCAACTCAAAAAAATAAATAAATAAGTAAAAGAATAAAATAAAATAAAGAAATGCATGCTAAAGAGTCACATTTTCCAATTCTGAGGAGCCCCAATCCAATTCTGGGTTTTCTCCCAAGCAGTCGTAAGAGTCTTACCCTGAGAAAAGAGGAGGCAACTGGGCATTTCTCTGGGGGCCCTAGGTCACGCTCCTTGCTGAAGTTTAGGACTAGACACTTTGGCATGGTGGAAGGGCAGGGACAAAGGCTGCAAGCCCTATAAATAGATCCCTCTGCAGGTTTCTGGAGCTCAGAGGGTGCAGGGCAGGAAGGAGGAATCCTGGGAAGAGTCCCATCAGGGCTCCTCAGAATTGGAAAATATGACTTTTTTTGCATGCGTTTCTTTGTATATGTGGGGTGGTCTCCTACCCTGTGTCCTCGCTTGACTGGTTTTCGTGGGCTATGATTCTTGTGAAAGAAAAATAAAGTCAGGAATCACTTGGAAGAAAGGCAGCAGCAGGGAGAGCAACACAGATGCAGCATGAGTGGCAGGCGCAGCTTCCTGCTGTCCCCTGACTAGGCAGCCACACTGACCAGCCTCCCTCACAGAAACCAGTGAAACGAGGCATTGTGATTTTGATCATTTATTTGTATTGTGGTAAGAACACATAACTTGAGATTTATCCTTTTACCAAGTGCTTAAGTGTGTAATAAGGTGTTAACTATAGCAATATACAGCAGTGTTGTACAGCAGAGCTCTAGGATGCATTCATCTTGCCTAACCAAAACTGTATACCCACTGAGCAGCAACCCCCTTGTCTCCTCCTCCCAGCCCCTGGCAACCACCATTCTACTCTCTGCTTCTATGAGTTTGGCTATTTTAGATACTTCACATAAGTGGAATCCAGCAATCCCACTTCTGGGTTTTTATCCAAAAGAATTAAAATCAAAATCTCAAATATGCACTCCCGTGTTCATTGCATTATTCACAATAGCCAAAATGTGGAAACAGCCTACGTGCTCGTTAACGAATGAGCGAATAAAGAAAATGTGGAATACACACACAATGGAATAGAATTCAGTCTTAAAAAAAAATGCAACCTTGACATATGCAACAACATAGGGACATGGTGAGGGAGTTACTAGGGGTAGGGGTAAAGATGGCAGTCACTTGGGGTTCAGGCAGGTAGAAAGCAATGACATTTTAGCCACATCTCCTTTCTGTAGGAAATGCCAACTCCAAAGAGAGTCAAGGAGAGGAGAGAAAGGAAACACAGCACATGTTCAAATGCCTTCTTTGCTGTTCTGCTTGGTACTATGCAGAAGGATGTACTGTCAATTCTTATTTCATCCTCACAACAGCTCCCTGAAGAGGTCATTGCTCCCATCTTACCTACAAGGTCTCTGGGCTGGTAGGAGCCAGGGCAAGTGGTTGTTGATGCCCTGGAGCATCTACAGCCACAGCAGCAAGTGGTCTCAGGACCATCCCAAGGTTTTCTGGCTCCTGGGAGTCCAAGGAACATCACCTGGGGGTAGGGAAGAAGTTTGGGCACTAGGACCCCCAAAGGCTAGGATTGAGCAAGAAGACAGAAGAGTGGGGCATGTCAGGCACCATCTACGGGGGTATCGTAGAGGCATGGTACACCCTGGACTTGCCACATGTCCCAGGGGGCCTGAACACCACATACCCTTTGCTATAAAGAGCTTTGCCTACTGCCCTCCCCCCATCAACTATGTGACTCTAGGAATCTTCTTACATGGAAGAAGGGGCTTCAAGAATCTGCCGGGCTGATGAGGTGGTCCTCGTCCATCTGATGCCAGTAGTGACAGCTCTAGAGTATACTCATGGCTGTATTTCTGCTCTGTGAAGATATATTTAACTGCTTGGCCTTTAACTGTGCTGGGGGGTTGGATATTCTGCTCCTCTTACTGTGTGAATCAGTGCGTGCGCGCGCACGCACATACACACACACACACACACACACACACACACACACACACACACACACAGGCAGCACTGATAAGGCCTGAGTGCAGTAGGACAAGGGGCCTGTTTACTAGAGCTTGGCTGTACCTTGACCTCAAATACCTGCTGTCCAGAATGGAATACCCAGCTGTAGGCAGGCACTGGGTCAGAACATCCATAATTGTAGGCCCCTGCTTCCCCCTCTCCTTCCAACTCCTTGTCAAGGGCAGAGATGGCATCCCTTCCCCCTAGATTGGTCCTTGGCTGGGAGTGCTAAGGCAGGCCAGGGAGCGGGGGAGCCCTCTCCATTATATTCAATCTCAGACCTGCCTCCTCTGACCCAGCCATATTTGGCAAGCTCAATTCAGTAACTGGAACAACTGGATCAGCTCAGCCCCCTCCTCTTCCAAGGACCCTTGAGAGGCCAGGTTCTCACACCCTTCTGTCAAGGCTTCCATTCTTCCAGGCAACTGACACAAAAGGCCTGGACCAGGTAGTAGAGATGCTCAGGCTCCTACACAGAGGTTCTGTGTTCTTCTAGGTCTGGTAATTATGGATATATCCTCAGAGGAATTCTGTTTCTTAGCATGAGCTGTTAGAAAGCCCATTTATGTCAAACCGGTCTCACCTCTTCCATCCGGTGTTACACCACGGAGTACTGCACCACTTACACAGCCTCTGTCTACAGCCTAATGTGAATGCACATGCTAGTGTGCGGTATGTGTGCACATTACTGTATATCCCTATTGGTTTGTGACTAGAGCACCCGCTGATCAATAAGTCTTACCGAGTGTTCACTCTGTGCCAGACCAAGGTGTTTTCTAGATGATGGTGCATGCAGTAAAGTAGATGGGTAAGATCACTGTAAATCAGTAAACTGACATAATGAAATGATTTCAGGCAGTGAGAAATGCTGCAGCAGATCGATGCATAGTAAATGAGGGGGTGAGACTAGGGTGGCCATGGGGAGCTACCTTAGGTGGGTTGTCAGGAGGAGATAGGAAGAGAAGGCAGAATTTTATGGCCAGAGAGCAAAGAACAAAGATAGAAACCTCTGGGGAAGGATCTGGGTGTGTCTGCAGCTGGAGAGCAGGGCATGGGGGCTGGGGGAAGTTGGTAGGCTTGGAGGAGGACAGAGATAGAGATGCTAGCAGGTGCTCAGGGGGTGAGAACTTGGACTCTGCAATCCCATTGCCTGGGTCAAATCTCCTACTGTGTGACCTTGAGGGGTTACTTAACCTCACTGGGCCTCTAAGAAGTAATGGCAGAATCTCCTTTAGAGAGTTCTGGTGGAATCTCTTTAGAGAGTGATGATGAAATGAATTAACACATGCAAAGGGCTCAAAACACTGCCTGCACATAGTAGGTGCTCTGTGTACCAGCTGTTCTTATAAGTACTTGCTATTATGATCAGCTCTGTTGTTATTAGAAGAAAAGAGCTTAGATTTGAAGAGGATGTGTTTGTCTGCTGGGACAAGTTCTGGATTGGAAATTAGCAGAGATTTAAATTTTACTCCCTGGTATGTCTTCAAATCCCTGGGCATCCAGTTCCTTTAAGGAGGCACCAAGTCAATCCTGTGAGGACTGAGTAAGTGACTGACACAGGCGTTGGCTCCTAAGGGTGGGGCCTTAATCAATGAATGAGGTTGTTACTCAGGGAGTGAGTCCCAGCCTCACCCCCAAAGAAAATCCTAGGCAAGCTAAAGTTCAAGTCTTCATCCATCACTGGGGCAGAGAATGGAGGTGAGGCAGAGTAATGAGAGAGGGGTAAGCACGGGGCTGGAGGAGATGACAGCAGCACCTGGCTTCCCAGGGCCTTCCTGCTGGCTTCGGCCTCACATATGCTGTGGGGATGGCTGACAAGCCGAAGCATTCAGGCTCAGGGGCTGGTGGGCGCTGGTCTTGGAATAGGATACTGCCTCCTTTTATTCACCTGTCAATGAGGGAGTCAATTGATACAACTGACGAGATCTTTTCTAGCTAATTGCACTCAAAACATTCATAAGAGGCTGGGCTGGTTAGGGGTCTGGGGATAGAAGGAGAGCATCTGGAGATGGGGCCTCTTTGAGGACAATACACCTTGGGTTTGCAGTACTCTTGGAGATGGAGAAGGAGATGGCATTTTTGGTCCTAGCTAAGTTGTGACCAGACCTCTTAGGTGTGTAGTCAGTGTGGGGAACTTCTGTGTGAAATGCCTACTTCTCTCCAGCTAGATGAAGAGAGGGACTCATAAGTCCTGCACATTTACAAACATGTACCCCATACTCTACAATGCATAGGCTTCTAAAAATTTACAGGGAAATTATATTTTTATAAGACAAATTCTATTTTCGGTGCACTTTGGTTTCTTAGTGTTTAAAGAAGCCCTGTTGCAAATCCTTTTTGTGAAGCAAAATATCTCTTCCCCCATAAATATCAATCTTCATATTGAGATTTTTAAAGCATGAGAACTTCTTTCTCTTTAAGTGTGTGGGTGTATGTGTCAGTATGTGAGGGTGAGTGTGTCAGACTATGAATGTATGTGAGTGTACCTGTCAGTGTGTGTACGTCACTGTGTGAGTATACATGTCAGGGTGTGAGAGTATGAGTGTCTGTATCTGTGTGAACTGTGAGAGTGTGTGTATGTGTCAGTGTGTGAGTGTGGATGTACATGTCAGTGTGAGTGTATGTGTGTGATGGTCCATGTCAGTGAGAGTGTGCATTGGCATTCACTCTGGCACATAACAAGATTCCTGAATACAATGTCTTTCCTGTCTTGCCTGGCCTTTGTTGTGATTGCTACTGGAAAGAGACACACTGTTCAAACAAAGGGCAGACCTTGGCAATTGGGCATTCTATCTGAGCATGCCACCCTTTCTTCCTGGCATCTGCTGCTCCCTGTGGGCAGTGTCCACCTTAGAAGGAGGTACAGAGGAAACTTCATAATTCAGGAAACATGGAAAATCTGCTTGCTGCTTGTATTGGGACTGGGAAGGGGAGGCTGATATAAGAGTGCAGAGAGGTCAGTGACTGGGCATTTTGGAATAATTTTGTGAGATTGCATTCTACAATTAGTTATTCATCAGACAAGAGCCAGGGAACCACCGCTGTTGCTTTCTGCTCATCCAAAGGATGCAGACTGTATCCTTAACAGCTATCTATGCAAGTGCCTGTGAGAGTAGCTTGATGTCCCTAGAAAAATCTGTGGCACCTCCCTGGGCACAGCCTTGTCTCACCACCCACCCCTTCCTCCGAACTCTGCATGGGAAAGGGTCCCTTCACACTCTAGCCTTCCACAAGCTGGGGTAGGAGCCAGACGAGGAACCCCTGGAACGACTCTCCTTCATCACTTATTAATGGTCCTGGTCTCATCCCTGAAATAATTAGTGTCAGGATATTTTCATATCACGCAGTTAATTTCCATCTGCACAGCTAAACTTGCCAGGGCACTGGGTCGCAATCTGAGGACCCACTGAGGACTATAGGGATAGGGCCCGAGTCAAGAGGTTGACTGCCACAGCCGAGGTAGGAGGAGGAGCGAGGGAGCTTTCAGTGGGTTGTGGGAGGTGTGGGGCTCTGGGCCACTTCATCCTGCAGTTCACAGCGAAAGTGCTAAGAGCCAGCTCTCCTCCTGGGAGAAGGATAAGGAGATGCAACTCTGGCAGAGAGCGGGGTTCTCGCCCACAGGATGCGCCAGAACCAGCTTGTCCCAGGAGCATCCGAATTCAGGCCATGTTCTAGCCCTCCATATCTGATTCCCTGGAAGCAGGATCTGAGCTGGGATTCTGGTGGGTAATTTGCAGAGGGAGCACTGCTAGGAGAAGCTGGAAGGGAGGGAGAAGCCAGATAGGGTAGAAGAATCTTGGCAGGTGAGCTCTAACTGGGCTGAATCCACGGTGGCTTTGGGCTGTGAATGGCACATGGAGTTTATTCCACCTGAAGGCAAGAGGGTGACTTTTCTGTCCCTACAGCAGTCAGGAAGCAGCCAAGGGCTGTTTGCAGGGATAGACTGTGGCGGACGCTTCCAGTGGCTCCTGTGCCAAGGGCAGTCTGCTGAAGGAGAATCCAGTTGTGAGCTGTTAGCAGCTGGGCTGGGAGCCCGATGGGTGGAGGGGATCTGGGTGGGGCACCCACAGCCTCCAACCCTTGCTTCCAGGCTCACGACTGGAGCAACTGTCTAGCTGCTCTGAGGCTCAGTTTCCTCCCATGGGGAAGAGACTTAGATGGCCTTCCCTTACCCTCTTGGAGTGCAGAAGGGTCACAGATGAAGAGGATGTGGCGAGCATCTTTATCTGTGATGTGCTGCATAAACACCAGCTCATATTAACACATACATCCCTATGCTGTTTAGTGGAAGCAGTGCCCAGATCTCACTGTGCGTGGGGATGGAGCATGAGCCACTGATGCCTGACTTACAAGGCTTCCCTCCTCCACCCACTCTCCTCTGGCCTGGGCTCCCTCTTTTGTCAAGCGTCCCTTTGGGAAGAAATTATCCTCTGGGATAACATACAAAGAAAGTGGAAGGAGTTTAATTTTCAGTTGTTAGTCATGAAGGTCATGTTCTTAGGCTAGAACAGGAGACAGGGATGTGGGTGCAGCCTGAGGGCTAAGCAGAGGGTTCTGGGGCTCCCCTGGGGAACGTTGTACTTCGGCAGGTGGATGCGCCCCCGCCCCAGGCACCAGGAGCGCTGTGAGGTTTCACAGAGATGTGGAGACGAGGCTGGAGAGAGCTCTTCCCATCCTCATTCGTGCTGTGCGGACTGACCGTAGAGGCTAGAAAGGAAGGAGCATACAGGCTGTCTCCCAGAGAGGACAGTGAGTACGAAGGAAGTGCCCCCACCTTGCCCCTCCTGAGTCCCTCCTTCCCTGCCCTTTGCCTCAACTCACAATAAAAAGGGGACTCCTAGCAAAGTCAACCCCTGTGGGATGAGTAGTGTTGTTGCTGTCCAGGGCACTCCCCAGAAGGGAGGCCATTGCTGCGGAGGCAGTGGAGGATGCCGGAAGTGGCAGAGAGCTCCTGGGGAGACAGGCCTGTGGGCAGAACGGGGAGGGAAGAGGCAGTGCCAGTGTGACTGGGACACACAGCACCGGGGTCAGGAAGACTGCCCTGCTGTCTGTCAGGCCTTCAACAGAGAGAAGTCAGTGACAGTCTGGTGCTGCTGTCTACCTTCAAAAGAGGACTGTGGGGCTTTAGCTAGATCATTGTCCCCTACTGCCCATTCCCCCATGTTGAGCCCTGTGTCTCTGGGGCTGTCCTGCCTTGGTGCCACTAGGAAGACGTTGTTCTGCCCGCCCTTTTCTGGGGAAGGAGGGGGTTCCATGTCCATTTCTGGGACACAACCCCACCTGGCCTCCTGGGTGTGTCCCACCTCCTGGGGGTTCAGGAAGCACACCTAGGTCTTTGTTGAACTGTGAGAGTCCAGTAAATGACTGGGCTTGGGAAACATGCATTTTGGTTGTTATTAGGAGAAATGTAGAATTATTTCTGACGAAACAACTAGATTCTACTTTACAGGGTATGAGCATAGTATATGTGTAGGTGTGTATGCACATGTTTGTCTATTGGAGCCGGGTCATATTATACCCAGGATTCAACCCAGGAATCCAGACCCCTGCCCAGAGGGCCCGGACACTCAACAAGGATAAATCTGATCCAGGAAAGCTTTTAACCTGACTCTGTTGGCTTAGCGTTAAGCAGGAAGGAGAAGTGGGCCTGGCAGAGCCCCTGGCTTCAGAGTCTAGAGTCTATATTTCCTCAGGGAAATCATGTTGGGGGTCAGGTCTAAGGGGGTTTGGAGAAGAGAGACAGTGCAGAGTTCGCCATGAAAGGCTGCATGGAAGAGGCAGGGCTTGAAAGAAATGCAACATTTGACTTGGGAGGGAAAAAGTGGGGAGAGAGTGCATAGGAAGAGCAGCTCTGTCAGCTAAAGGAGGCAGGAAGGAGAGAGGCCAGCCTGACTGGGAGAAAAGCCTTGCCATAATCATCATCAGCATCATCATCAGAGCGAATACAACTTGACTATCCATGTGTTAGGTACTGTTTTTAGAGCTTTACATATTAACTCATTTAATCCTCACAACTCCACGTTGTTGTGTAGGTTCTGTTCTTACTTCTTATTTTAATGGGGTAGTAAATGAAGGCCCAGAGGGGGTAGGTAATGGGCACAAAGTCACACAGCCAATGAGTGGCAGGACCAGGATTTGAATCCTAGCATCCTGGCTCTGGGCCCCCTGCTCTTGTCCCACAGACCTCTCTACAAACACACACTGAGCCTCTTTTATGTGTCGGATAACATTCTGAGCCTTTTATTCAGAGAATCTTCATTATTCACACCACTCCACAGATGAGAAAACAGATGCAGAAAGGTCACTCAAGGGTATCAAAGTCGCACAGAGAGCAGTGCAGCCAGCACCTGGTCCAGCAAGCTGAGTCCCTCCTAAGCATGCCACAGCACTACATGGAGTGGGCAGGGGAGAGGGTGGTGAGGGCCTGGACATGGTATTCAGGTGTATGGATGCGCCCTCAGGCACTGGGAGCTCTAGTGGGTTTCACAGAGACCTGGGGAGGGTATGCCCAGCTGGGACACGTACCAACAGGCCTCTCAGGAGCCGGTTGGGCTGGGCAGGGGGAAGGGCTTGCCTCCTCTGTGGCTCCTGTGGCCTAGTTTCCTGGCGGCCGCCAGGTAGTGGGGACTGGTGAGCTGGTTATAAATATCCTGGAGTGACAGCAAGGCCTTCACTCTGACGCTGATGTGGACTAAGCTGGATGTGCAGCCTCAAGGTCATTGGCATGATTATAGATTCGACTGCTCCAGGAGAGGTCTAGTTGAGGGCTGTGCTATGGAGGAGGTAGCAGGGGAAGGGGCTGGGGACTGAACTCTTAGGTCCAACCCAGCTCAGACAGTGGTGTTTCCTGCCATATGGTTCGAGTGCTTCACATTCCCCACCCCACTTTCTCCAACCTCCTTGCAGCCTGCCCTCAGCAGGTTTTCCCGGCCCAGTCTGGGTCCAGAGGCCCTGAAGCCACAAGCTTCAGCCACACCTCTCCCCTCAGCACTTAGCTTTACCCATACCTTTAGAGTGGAGTTGGACAAGGACTCAGGGTTGACCCAGCAAAGCTGCATCCAATTCCATAGGCACCGTGTGTGTGTGTGTGTGTGTGTGTGTGTGTGTGTGTGTGTATGCTCACTCTGCTTATAAAAAAAAATATTTAGCAATCTCAGATCCTCACAGCTGGATGAGCCCAGGGTTAAATTTACCCCAGGGGTAAGACTCAGAGAGGGCACCTTATGTGTCAGCAGCTAACGCCCCAGCTTTCAGAACTCTCTGAGTCCCAGCCCAGTGCTTTCCAGTGACAGACTGCCTTTGGATTTGGTTCCATCCCAAAAGAACCTCAGGTAGGTCCTGGGGTTGGGATTAGGACAACCCCAGTGGAAGAGGTTGGGTGTCGGGTGGGGAATGGATGAGACCGGGTCTTCTGCTCTGGCTGAGAAGCAGATGGCCACAAGGAATGATGCAGCAGGCAGGAGTCTGAGCACTGGCCATGGGCCTGGGTGGGACTGACTCCAGACTGGGACTGCTGGCCAGCTGGAGTTTGAGTGGGTTCTGGGGTATGCTAGATGTTGCCTATCAGCACTCAGCATCCGCTTCCACACCCTCTGTATCACAGGGACCAGCAGGATAAAAATGACATTTCCCAGAATCCCTTGCTGCTTGGATCTGGCTGCAGTTTAGGTTTTGCCAACAACAGGCATTCCCATGAGCTCTGGATGATGGCCGAGAGGCAGAGGCGTCCTTCTGCCATGGTGCTGGACGATCTGCAGCCTTCTGCCAATGTGAGGATTTGCAGCAACTGATCTATCCATGGTCTTGTCACCAGCTTCCTGGGTGTGGGGCAGCTGGGCCTCACGGGTGGTCCTCGAAGGGGCAGCAACAAGCTCACAGCTGTGGAGATGTGACCTTGAACCCAAAGCCTAGCAGTGGTCCTGACTTCCATTTGTCTAGCTCTGATCATTTTGTTAAGTCCCTGTTTCCCTCATTAAATCCCTTTCTGCTCAATACCGCTGGCATTCCTGTGTTCTACATGGAATGCTGATTGATACACAAGACATGGCTGGGACAGGCAGACACTGGGCTGCACAAAGGAAAAGCTGGACCTGGGCCTGACTGAGAGGCCAAGGAGGATGTTAAGGCTGGTGTCTGTGACGAGGATGAGATGTGGTTGAGAAGAACTGCAAGCTACAAGGGTCAGAGGCTCTTGGGTGGCAAGGACAGACCACTAGCTTGACCTCAGTGACCTGCTGTGGATGCTGGAGGGGAGCATGGCAGGAGTCCAAACAGGTCCTTTCAAAGGTGACCTAGTACTGTCCTTGCTCAGAAACCAAAGGTTGCTCCCCTGCAGAGAGGTGAAGGGATGGGGAAACAAATCCAGGCCACAGCTTACCCAGAATCAGGGGCCCAGCAGGGCCAACCTACAGAGACAATTCTAGTACATTGAGGGATAGATGAATGGGCACCCCTACAAGGAGGCTGCCTGGAGAGATGCAGATTGGCACGTATTTCCTGGAAAAATCACTCTGGTTGCCTTGGCCCCACAGGGCTCATTTCCGCCATCTCCCAACCCCCATAGATCACCTGGAAAGAGGAGGTGCTGCAGCCTCTCAGAGGGGCTCAGATGTGCAAGCTCAGGCCCCGATCCTGGCACACCTGCCAGACTGAGGCCTGCACCCAAGAGGAAGGAGAGGTGCGGCTGCCCCCAAAGGTGCCAGGTTCACATCTGAGCACCACACATTCCCTCTACAGAAAAATGAAAAAAGAAGTCATCAGGGGCTGAACTGACTCGGCGTGTTGGAGGTGGCATGAGCTGTACTGCTCCTGCTCTTGGCTCCTGACTGTACCCGATTGGCAGAGGTGCCATTTGCTGAACGTTGCTGCCTTCCCTGTGACCCACAGGCACCACCCCATTCAGTCCTGAGAGGAGTGGTCATCATCCTTGAGTTGCAGATGGGGAAGCTGAGGCCTAGGGAGCTTGAGGAAGTAGCCAGCCATCACTGAGCTAGTTTGTGGAGGAGCTGGGATTTGAACCCAATCTGCCTGATTTACAGCCATGGGCCTAACCTCTGGTCATACTACCAAAAGAAGCTGGGTGGCTTCTGGGCCCCCTTCGTGAGAGTCTGTGAGCCCATGTCAGCACCACCTCTGACCTCCCTTCAGTCTCCCCGCCACCCACCCCTTTCCACCTCCCTCCCCAGCTGCCTTCTGACCTAGGCTGGCAGATGAGTTAATGTGGAAAGAGAAAACTTTACTCCCCTTTCTGGCCTGGCCTGATGGGCATTGGATTTTTTTTTTCTTTTTTCCTTTATTTCAGTTTAAGCTGGTACTGTCATGCTGCTCCGACATCATCCCCTGACATTCACATCCCAGCTCCTTCTAAATAAGGAGCAGTTTGGTCTTGCTTGCGCCATAGGGAGGTGAGGTATCAGGCCTTCCTTGCCATGTAAGGAGCACTGTCCTGGCTCTTGGACCTCCTTGAAAAAAGCAGGGAGGGGAGGGAAGGCTCCCCGTCATGGCTCTCCTTGCTTGTTTTGGAGACTGAGAGCCAGCCTGGAATGATCTGAAGGAGAAGTGACAGCACTTCTCCTGATCAGTCCTCAGTCTAGAATTCCACCTGTCTGCTAGCCTTTGCTGTGCAGTCAGCAAATTGGGACCCATAACCAAATGTTTTATTTGACCAAAGTAGTGTTTAGCAGTTTTGAACTTGAATGCATGAACTCTCTTCTTCTTTCTGGATTTTTTTCCTCTCAATCATTTTCTATGGTCTGGCTTGCTACCTTGTGAATAGTGCCAGCTCCAAACTTCTTTCTTGTAAATGCAAGTGGCCTTGGGATAGGTAAAACCTATGAATCATACCTCACAGCCACCCTCCAATGACTCCAATTGGCTGAGGCTCTAAGGCAGCAGTCTCCAACCTTTTTGGCATCAGGGACTGGTTTCATGAAAGACGATTTTTCCCTGGATCGGGGGTGGGGAGTGGAATGTGCAGTCAAACCTTGCTGCTCATGTGAATCTGTATTTACAGCCACTCCCCAGCACTAGCATCACTGCCTTAGCTCCACCTCATATCACTAGGCATCAGATCCTCATAAGGAATGAGCAACCTAGATCCTTCACATATGCAATTCACTATAGGGTTTATGCTTCTGTGGAGAATCTAATACTGCTGCCACTCTGACAGAAGGTGGAGCTTAGGCGGTAATGCAAGGATGGGGAGCAACTGTACTTACAGATGAAGCTTTGCTGGCTCACCTACTGCTCACCTTCTGCTATGTGGTCAGATTCCTAACAGGCCA
The DNA here is from genome assembly GCF_000164805.1 of Carlito syrichta. Lineage (NCBI taxonomy): Eukaryota > Metazoa > Chordata > Mammalia > Primates > Tarsiidae > Carlito > Carlito syrichta. The sequence continues at coordinate 634,540 of NW_007256866.1, forward strand.
CAGACTAGTACCAGTCCATGGCCCAGGGCTTGGGAGCCCCTGCTCTAGGGGGTGGGGGTGGGCCGGGCCATTCTGGAACCTGGGACACTGCTTTGGACTAGAGCAGGGCAGCAGAAGGGGGAAAATGGTATTTGTGCAGGGAGGGATGGGAGATTCCTGGCCAACTTTGTTTTTCATGGACTGGCCTCCATAGCTGCCTGCCACCATGTTTTAAGCATCCACCGTGGGCCTGGAGTAGTACTAGATACTTTGAAAACATAAATCTAAGTTGATTTTTTTTTAGGTGGAAGTATTATGGATCAGAAAAACAGACTGTTTCCTTCTCTACACCAACTATACTAATACTTCTGACCACCAAATGTGTAGGGAGTGTTTTTTCCCGTAACAAGTAACTTTCTAATTCTCCACAGATGCTGACTTGGTAGCCTACATTTAACTCACTCTGACACTACCTGCCTAGAGTTAGTGCAGACTCCACAGGTTAGACAGCTCTGTCCCACAAGATTGCCCCAACTTTAGACTCTAATTTCAAGTCCAGGTTGCCATCTGTGCTTCTGACCATCGTGCAGGCATGACTGATTAAATCATTGGTCATTGGTGATAAGATCAATTTCCAGCCCCTCTCCCTTCCCAGAGGTTGGGGATAGGACTGAAAGTTCCAACACTCTGATCACCTGGTTATTTCCCCTGGCAACCAGCCTCATCTTGAGGCCATACAGGAGCCCCTAGCCACTGTTCATTTTATTAGCATACAAAAAGACCCTTCTCACTTCAGAGTTCCCAAGGACTTTAGGAGCTGTGTGCCAAGAAAAAAGGAATAAGATCAAAATAGGCAATTTTTTTTTTACTATTTTTCAATATCACATATCCCATGTCACAAATGAGGCTCAGAGAGGAGGAGTCACTTGCCCGAGTGCTTATGGGGGCCAAGAGGTCACAGGGTTCTTACTGACACCCAGTCTTACTGACTGCGTGTCTTACTGACACGAACTGTGGTGGTGCATTATCTTCACGTGGTGGCATGTCTGTCACTAATTATCAAATGTGGACTCATAAAACATCCACTCCTCATCTGGATGGAGACCTGACCCCTGACCCATTCCCTGGAGAGGCAAGACAAGCAGGGAACCTTCCTACCCAAGAAGATGGATGCTGGGATAATCCCACCACCCTCTGAAACAACCACCACCATCATTTCCTGAGGGCTTGCCATGCACCAGGCGGTCAGAGGGCTTCGCAGGTGCTAAGCATCTTGACAACCTGACCAGGTAAGCACCGTCATCTTCTCCACTGCAGGCAGGTGCTAAATGGGTGTCAGAGAGCTTAAATCATTTGTTCAATGCTAGACAGTTAATAGATGCAGGGCTAGGGATTCTTAACCATGGTGTTACCCAACAGGTTGGAACTAAGAGCTACAGGATCACAGAAGATGGAACAACCACCTGGACAACCCCACTCACAAACCCACTCACAAACCTATGAGCAAGACGAGTTAACTGAGACCAGGAGCAGGAATGTGATTTGCCCAAGGCCACTCAGCTAGTAGATAGTGGAGCTGGGTTTCAACCCAGGTATTCTGCATCTGAGACTTTGTTTCTCTCTTTACCCATGCTGACCGGAAAGGACTTGCTAGCTGACAGGGACAAGATGAGATAAAAGGCTTTGAGAAAGAGGTACCTTGGCAATTCTCAGTTCTGTTCTCATGATTTGTTTTTGCGTAGTGCTGAGCCTGCTGCCCCCATGCTGTGGAGGGGGCTTTGCTGGCAGCCTCCGTCCTGGTTTGAGATGTGCAACCCGCCTCTGACTGACACCCTGTAAGCCTCTCAATCCCCAAGAGTGATTCCGTCTCATGGATGAGAGCCTCCGACATCTGTACCTGTCGGGCGACAAATCCAGACACACACTCCCTGTCTAGTTAGAGATGCATCAGGCTGGATGAGCCCATGAACGCCTGCTGCTCGTGGATCCCTTTAGCCAAAAGCCACGAAGACAGATGGAAATCGGGAGCAGTTCGTGCCAGGAGGTTGCCTGGTGATGTGTGGTGATGGGTCTAGCATGGGGGGCTATGGGCGGTGGCTAAGGGGAGAAGGACCCCAGTGCCCTAGACAACCTCTAGCATGCTTTCTGCCCACCCATTTCTGTTGAACACCACCGGCCTGCTGGCGAAGTTCCCACTCTGTGAGTCCTGCCCCTTGGAGTGAGAAACAGAGCCTTCTCATTCCCAGTGTCTTGAAGCTAGGATCTGGGCATGGACATGGACTCCGCCAACAGGGCCCACCTGTAGAGAGGCTTCAGCCTGAGGCATATATGCAGGTGTATGTGCTACCCAGAGTCTATTTCCTGGGGCAGAAGCATCTGGCTCTGGGGGCAGCAGAGGTAGATGTTCCAGGATCTAGCACCCTGTCTCAGCAGTGGGAGCTCTGACGCATGTGCCCAACCACAGCAGTTGTGAAGTCTGTGCAGGGCTAGAGCCCAGGATGGGGCTAGGTGTAGTTCCTGACTATAGAGCTGTGCCCAAAGGCTGAGTCTGGCTCCCCGAAGCTTAATATCTTCACTTTCTGCTTAAACTAACCAGGGTAGATTTGCAAACACCCTGACGAGTACCACACACCAGGAGTGAATCAGAGGTCTTTGTCAATAGCCACTGTGTTTATGAATGTGTGTGTGTGTGTGTGTGTGTACACGTGTGTACGCACAGAGATGCATGAGTAGCTTATAAGCTGCGAAAAGGTCATGGTGATAAGGATGATGATGATGACGAAAATAACAGTAATGACAGTGAAACTGTGTCTTGACCTGAAGGAAGAATGGTCAGAGCAGGAGGAGGTGGATAGATGTGACTTACTATCAGCAAGAAATAACTCAGTGGGACTCCAGGCAGACTGGAGGCTCCCATGTGGAAATGGAAGGGAGACGTGAGCATGGAGAGATGCAGTGGCAAGAGAGACAGAAGATGGGTCAGGCCCACCACCTGCTCCTTCTGTCCCATGTCCATCATGGACCCTGTGGCTGACACAGTCACTGCCACTGCCTGCACAGTCTCCCGGGTGCCCTCCCCAGTCTGGCTGGCCTCCTCAGCAGGGAACAGAGCAGGGGAGCCAATGGACTCCCCGGAATCTGGGATGCAGGGCCACGGTGTTTAGGAAACCTCAGGATGCTCGACTCAAGGGCTGCTGGCTGGTCTCCTTGACACTCTGACTGATGGCCTCTGGCTTGTTAAGCACCACTGCGGTCCTTGTGGGCACTCCCAGCTGTGAGACATGCGTCTCTCTTCACCCTCACTTTTACTCCCTGCCTCCTCCTCCACCACCACTCCCCTTTTCTCTCTCCTCCTTCCCTTCCCTCTCCCCCCCCTGCAGTGATCCCATGACAGTGTCCTCAGCCCTTCTCCCCCATTTCTTCCCTCTCTCCCTTGTACCTCCCCTTCCTCCCTTAGCCATGTCTCTGCCGCCTACTTTCCTCTTCACTTCCCTCCAAAACCTCACCTCCACCCCTCGCCAGTCATTTCTTTCCAGGAGTCCCTGCCTGACCACACCCATCACCTCCCTCTCCTGTCCTCCAGCTTCATGGATATAGAACTGCCAGTAGGTTGCCCCTGGTGCCTGTTTCCCCATGTGGACACCATCCATAGTCTTTAGAGAGCGTTCCCTGATCTCTCCCAGGTCATGAGGAACAATATGGCATGGACACTGAGAGGGAAGGAAGGGAGGGAACAGTGGAGACCAGGAGAATCGACTCAAGGCCCCAGGAACCAGGAGCCAGGAGCCAGGGCTCCTCTGCTCTAAGACGGGCACAGGGACTCCGGTGGGGTAAGAGGAGCACTGAATTGGCCTGTGGGAAAAGCCTCCCTCTCTTTCTCCCTTCATCTCCATTCTCTGCCTCTGTCTCTCACCTCTGGGTTTCTCTAACTCCACCTCTTGGTCCCTTTGTGTCTCTGGCTCAGTGCTGGCAAAGGGGGAGATGGAATAACTTCTCAACATTAACCAGGGCTTCTGTGCAGGGACGTTATCTTAATTGAGTCTCAACTTGTTCACAGCCATTCAGCTGCCATCAGTAATGGATATCCAAATGGACTGCAAACCAGAAGAACTGAGCAATGCTGCACAACGCCACCGATCTTGGCCTTCTGCAGGGAGCTCGGCCCCCCTCTTCAAAACGCACCGTTCAAGCCCTCCATAGCCAGATGCATGGTGATTCCCAATGAGGGCCTCATTATGCTGGGCTGCAGGAAGGAATCAGGAATGTTCCTGCCCTCTGACCCTTACAGGTGAGAGCAGTGAGAGCCACACAGAGGTGTCAAAGCCTCGAGTCTTCTGGGAAAACCACCCTACCTCTGATGTCACTGTGCACAGAGATGCCACTGTGCATGAAAATGACCCGTGTTCTCCTTCCTACATGTATCAGCAGATGGTCTTTTGGTTTGTGACTTTAATCCTGGGGTACAAATCCTGTGGCCGTCTGCTCACCAGGTCCCTGATGACTGCACACCATTCTCTGCGTACCGAACGAGCTGCTGTTCAGAGGATCTGAAGTTATTTAATGTATTGGTGCTGTTTGCAAAACCTCCTTCTGTTTGTGGAGCCTGCCAATGATCGCAGAATGAGGGCTCTTTGCAGACTCTGATGCTGTGGGTTACTTCTACCCCTGTGACCTACAGTCAATGTCCTTGCTCACACATGTCCCCTGCTTCCCTTGTCCCATGTCCCAGCTTCCCCTTAGCACTACCCCTCCTCTGCTGTTCTGCCTGTCCCAGGGACTTCAACTCTGGCTCATCCTCAACCCATACTGGAGGGGTCTCCCACCCACCGTCCGCCTATGTCAGCTCTGTGTTCACAAATGCCCGCTAAAAGTAGGTCCTGAAAATTAGCCTGGGATTGAGAGACGTCTGGGGTGGGGGTGTGAGGATGCTCCAGGAGTCACCCCATGTTTCTCAACAAGGTCTGCTGGTTGATGTTCTCAGTGCCGGCAGTTGGGGGGAGGGGGGAGGTGCTTTGAAAGCTCTAGGCAAACACAGGCTATTAATAAGACTCTGTCCATTTTATCCTAACACGTTCTTGTTGGTTTTGTTTTGAGCGCCTGTGGGGCAGATGATGGAAAGCAAGCTGTGGTTGTTTAGTGGTTGTTAACGTTAATAGCTTTGGTAATGTAGCTAAAGTCTGTTCGACTTCTGTTGTTACTGGTGCCCAAATGCTTCAGGCAAATCATTACCAGTTCATCCGGTTATCTTTCTAACAGGCTTGAAGGTTTGAGGTCCGTGAGGGGCAAGGATGGCCCCACTGTGGCAGGAGTCAAAAGCGAGCGATTTTGGAGCTGTGCCTCCCCATGAGACAGGCTTCCCTTAGTTTCCCTTTGGAAACTCATTTTGTCATAGTCAGGTTTGAAATTGTTGGCTCATGTTTGCAACCACGAGCAGGTAACAAAGCATTTCAAAACATTACTGCATGAGACCATCGTGAAACAGCCAAGAAAAACCAACTTGGGAGATGGTCAGCAACTTCTCCACTGGGAAGATCTCAAGTTTACCGACTCTAAATGTAATGTTCCCTCTGGGCCTCTGTACAGGAGCTCTTACCCAGGATTCTAAAGAGAACTTTAGCTTTTGCTGGAGTTTCTGTTAACCATTTGAAGTTATTTGCAAGATGCACCTTGAAGATGTGTCCAGCTCCTCCTGGAGAAAGGCTCTAATCCTTTCTGAGATGCCCAAAAGGATGCAGAGATGTCCCGGACTACCGGCACATATCGTGCCTTGTTCCCACAAAACTAGTGCCCCCCAGTGCTCATCCAATTCATTCAACAAACATTTGTTGAGTACCACAAGGGCCAGGCACCACTGTAGGCCCTGGGGAAGCAGATAAGCTGCATAGACACGGTCCCTGCCTTCATATAGTTTTCACTCTCATAGAGGAGAAGACAGGTAAGTGAGTCAAAATCAAATAAATGAAAAGGGAAACATTGGGTTGGGAGAAGGGCCATGAGGGAAATACATGGGGAAGGCATAGAACTTCCTTCAGCTGGGCTTTGCACGGGATGTGGCAGGTGAGGGGGCTTAGCCATTCTGTCATCTTGAAATATTGATGAGACCGAAATGCTCTTTAATTTTGGGTTTGTGCACTCAGTGGTTTAACAACAGCCTTTCCACTGCTGAAAACACCACTCTTCCTCTTCCTTTAAGGAAGGGCTTTATCCCTTTCCAATCCTTACAATTTCTCTCCCAGCATCCTATTCTAAGAATAAAGACAGAGGAGCTGAGGCCAGCCAGACCCTGCCCCTCCCGCCCTCCTGCCACCCCAGCCCAGCACCCCACCCCCAGCCACCCGCTCCATGCTTTAGAAAGCTCCAGCAGCCTGGCCCATTTTCCCTTCACAGCTGAGCATGTAACCACAATTGGCTGTTGTAATGGCAAGCTAAACGATGCCCTAATACCCAGATCAATCTTCCTGTGAAATAACTCATTATTCAGGCTCCAATTGCAGGGAACAGAATTAAAACAAGAACAGTGCAACTGGAAACTGCAGCACCAGGTAGCATCTGGGAAATGCAGGTGAGGTGCGGGAAAGGGGACAGAGGGGGAAGGGGCTGGGCTTTGGGAAGGGCATCAGGTCAAGACAATTCTCCTTTCCTCTAGAAGAGAGGAGGCCCAAACTGGGATCTACCTCTGTAGGGGAAAAAAAATAAAAACAGGCAGAGCCAGCAACAAGCGCTTTGTTCTGGTCAAAGCACAAGGCTCTTGGCAGACAGAGAACCACAAAGACAAGGGCCTGGCTACGACTCCCTGGGAGGAGGCTTCCTCTCAGAGAATGGCCTCGGACCTCTACAGATCTTACCATGGAGAACAATGAGATGGCCTTTATACACACAGGAGCAAAAGGAGGGAGAGAGGGCACCGACTCCCCAAGGGTGGTGAAGGGGTCACAGGTAAGACTAGCAGCACCAGAGACCTCCTGGGGGATCCTTACACTTGTTGGGTGGGGCAGGAGTAGAGCAGGTCAAAGGGGCTCCAGAAAAACAAGTGGTGCTGTTTGAGCTACTCTCCCTTCCCAATAGGACTCATTGGTTTGTTTATCCAACAAGGATTCAATGGTCTTCTGCTAGTCTGCCTCAGGGAATGCCCTTGTGAAAGAACATTGGGCTGAGAGTTAGAAAGCCCAGGCTCTAATCCTGGTGCTGTGAGAAGCTGGCCATATGCCCATGAAGCAGTCTCATCTGAGAAGTGAAGAGGCTGCCTTCTAGCCCTGAGCTGGAGTGGCCTCGAGGTTGAGCCCTGGGTGGCCTCCCGGCAGGACATAACCTTAGTTTGAAGCAGAATGTGAGTGTGATTGGAGATGGGGCAGCCAGGGAAGGGATGTGTGGATCAGTTTGAAGCCTGCAGTGGTGTGGGGGGAAACGACTGAAAGAGCAAGAGGCAGTGTGTAAAATAGAGAGATGATGGAGAAAGAGACACAGACAGGGAAGAAGGGTGGGCGGCGGAGTGGGGCGGGGGGAGAGAATGGGAGTGGATGCCTCAAGAAAGAGGCAAGAATTCAGCTCTGCCCAGTTCTACCCAGCAGGTTCCTATTGGGGCATCTCCCATGTGCTCTAAGTAGTGGGAAACAATCACTCCCTGCCATCAGGGAACTTACGACCATAGGACTATGTGAAAAACGAACAAAACAACAAAATGTCTGCCAAGCCTGGGTCTCTATTGCAAGGGGACCTCGATCTGGAATTGTGGAAAATATTCATAGCTAACACCCCCATGCTCTTATCAATTTAATCTTCACAGCAAACCTATGAGTTGGATATAACTGCCGTGTCTTTCATAGATAGGGAAACTGAGGCACAGAGAAGCCAGGTCACATAGTGAGTGGTGGAGCTAGGATTCGAACCAAAGCCGCCTGGTTTCAGAGCCTGTGCTTAACCATCTTCCGCTGCCTACAGGGTAGACACCCTCCTCCAGCTAGGAGAAGCAGCTCACCTCTTTCTAGGCAGTTTTGTCCCCCAAAAGGATCAATTCCTTCCCCTGCATCTGCTTTTTATGACAGCGAGATGCCCAGTGGTTTATAAATAAGCACACCTGTAAAGAGGAGAAAGGACAGAACTTTGCCAAGGCAAGCTCTGATTCTCACTGTCGGGACCAGCTCATGGCAAGATGGGAAAGCGTGTCAAGTTTTCTCTGATGTTCTCCTGAGCTCTCTCTAAGTGGAGATGGAGTGCCTGGCCAAGTTGGAAAAATCTGGTATCACATCCTGGATTTGCCACATATTAGCTCTGTGACTGAGGACGAATGATTCATTCTTTCTGAAATGCAATCTTCTCATCAGTACACTGAGCAGATTGAATTGTGTCCACATATCCACATACTCTTGATTCTGTGTCCCAGTGCCTTTTCCCCTTGGCTGTCACTCTCCTATCCTTCATTCCTATCAGGAGCCACATGCTCAAATCTTGTATCAGAAGCTGGCTCAGGCAGTAAGCATGGCACACAGTCTGTTCCCACCAGAAAGACCAAGAAATGTGAATGACTGTGTCTTTATCAGTCAACAATCAGTTTGGCTATGTATATCTGAAAGACACAAAATAACAGAGGCCAAAACAAAATAGAAGCTTGTTGCTATTGTAAAATAATTCAGAGATGAGCCAATCACACAGAAGGATGAATCCTTAGTGTCAGGGACCTGGGCTCCTTCTGTCTTGGGTCTCCCCTAAACTCAATGTGTGACCTCCACCTCTTAGTCCAAAGTAGCTGCTAGAGCTCCAGTCTTTGCAGCCACATTCCAAGTAGCGAGTAAGAGAAAAAAAATTCAGAAAGTTATGCTTTCTCCCTTTTAGGAAGGCTTTGCAGACATCCCACACATTTCCATTTAGATCTCAGTGGCTGGAACCCAGTCATGTGAACACACCTAGTTATAAGGCCAACATAATTTTACATATAAGCTGGGCTTTGGGCCCAGTGCTCAGCCGAAGGTTTTGTTGTTACATGAGAGAGAGGATGAGATCGAGGGCAATGGAAATTACCACCCAGGAGGTCTATTGCCAGAAGGTGGGGCCCTGGCAAGGCATTCGAGGATGGAAGACCAAGGTTCTAGACTTGTCTAGACTGGAGGAAGTTGAAGATGTGAATGGCACAAGACAGGAGCTCTGAGAAGGTAGCATGACAGCTGCGTCACCCCCGCCTCCTACCCCAAGCCCTTCCAACTGCACGCGTCCTGCCAGGAGCAGCCCAGCTGGGGCGGGGGCCTGTAAGGGCGCTAAGTTTCCCAGCTGCAGGGTTTGGGAGCCAGGCAGCTCATTACCCCAGGCACGTGGCCTGGGAGAGAGGGAGGGTGAGCAAATGAAAAATGTCAGATGCTTGGACCAATGACAGAAAAGCCTGGACGACTCCTTGTCGGGAGCTGAGGCTGACTCCCGGCCCAGGGGCGGGCCTGCAGATGGCAGAGCTGCGCCCCTCTTGGGGGACAAGGAGGGAAGCCCCCTCTGCCGTGGAAATGGTATTCCAAACAGGAGAATGCAGCTTGGGAGGCAAAACAAAGCTATTCCACTGAATAAATGTTCTGCATTAAAGCAGCCAGAACAGCGATGAATTAAACATCAGGTCTGAATGAAGGGAAAGGGCTGTGATTTATAATTGCTTCAGGCAGGAGGCAGCCTGGGAGAGAGGCTGAGGCTCCATCAGGGACCTGAGTTTCCCCACAGAGCTGCAGAAGCACTGAGAGGAAGTGTGGGCTGCCTTCCGGGTGGAGAGACTGATACTGCTACGGAAGCTTCTAGAAAAGGGGGCATCCTGGGGAGACGAAAGGAGCATGCTCAGAAGTCAGGAGGCGCAGCTGCTAGTCTCAGCTCAGTGTGACCTTGGCTGAGTCGCTGGGTGTCTCTGGGCTCCTTTTCCCATTCTTCTGGCGGGGATAATAACGCCTTCCTCATCTCACTGAGTGAGAAGGATGAAGAGAGCTCATGGATGACACAGGGTTTTGCAGAGGGAACGAGCGGCTGTTGCGTCTTGGCCTCAGCATCCCTGCAGAAGCGGTGATGAAGCTACCTGGGTGCTGGCAGCCTCTCAGAGGCCATCAGTCCCTGGGGAAGGAGAAGGTAGTGGGGGAGAAAAGCAAGGTGGGGAGTTCCAGGGATGACTGTGGGAGTTGCTGCCTGCTGGCTAGGTGCATCTTCTCACAGGGCAGGGCGGTGTTTTGTGGCGGTCAAACCCTGGGGGACCTGGGTTTGAGTCCCAGCTCACCCTGGGGTTAGCGTGTTGCCTCAGACAAACTAAGCAACTTTTCTGCA
>NW_007256866.1:645040-645661 GCF_000164805.1 Carlito syrichta
TGCAGGCATGAGCCGCTGTGCCCGGCCAGAGTTTCTTCATCTGTAAAATCAGTCTAGTAATGGTACCTCAGCTCACAGTGTCCTTGTGAGGATTCAGTGAGCTAATACAAGTAAAACACTTGCAGTGCTGCTTGGCACATAGAAGCTTCCCTGTAAATCGCTAGCTCCTATCAAGTTCCTAATACTAGGTACATCAACGAAACTTCTGGAAAAAGAAGCTATGGGCTGGCTTTCTCTGTTCTGGATACTGCTGAAGCCTGATGACTCATACTCTACTGTGAGGATTCTCCGGAGGAGAGTTAAAATGTGGCTTCTGACTCCACAGGTCTGGACTGTGGGCTGGGATTTTGTGTTCCTAACTAGCTCCCAGGGGACAATGGTGCTGCTTGGACCACAAGGGGAGTGTCTGAAGGTGAAGGGTCCTGCTGGCTGAACCCCGTGGGCACCTGCCTCCTTCAGCTGCATATTTGGCTATTTGGGGAGGCTGTGGGGTCAGTTTCACTTCCCTCCACCTCCCACCCCGGGAGCTGTTATCCACTTCCCCTTTCCCGGAGAAGGGAATGATTGACATACAGGAGAAAAGAACCTTGATCCTGCTAGAATATTCCTGATGTATTAGAA
>NW_007256866.1:645920-646408 GCF_000164805.1 Carlito syrichta
GAGGCTGCGATGGCCATGAGCCACTGCACTCCAGCCTGGGTGACAGAGTGAGACTCCAACTCAAAAAAAAAAAAGAAAGAAATGACACCAATATCCATTCCTAAAAAGTCCCAGCAGCCGGGGACAGTGAGGAAGCTGTTGGGAGAACAGCAAGAGGGTGACTGCAGATGTGGGCACCTCCCCACCGGCGCCCAGAGCCTGCCAGCTGGGCTGTGACCTGTCCCTTATGAGTTGGGTGGCCCAGGGCAAGTCCCCTCCCCTCCCCTGAACCTGGCCTCATCAATAAGTGGGGGTCACAAGAAACCTCACTTTACAGGTCAGCATGCACGCATGAAGAACGTTGTCTGAGACTGACTGTCATGTTGAAGAAAGCAAATTGCAGAAAAATTTAATTTCCATCTTTTTACGTGTATGATCATATATATTTGCACACTCGTGGGGAAGTCTAGAAAAATATATATCAAACTGTTAGTAGTGGTTATCTTGGG
>NW_007256867.1:0-1605 GCF_000164805.1 Carlito syrichta
AAGACCACTCCTGTGTCATGTGTGTGTTTTTTTTTTTAACTGTAAATATACTTGATTTAGTTATATTTGTTTACAACTGAAATTCTGGGAATTCAAAATTAACATCCTTGCCCAGGAGCATCCTGCAGACACCGGAAAAAGTTTCCGCCTTCTGCTCCATGTTGTTCTGCTGTGCTTTGTCCAAGTCCACCTTGATGAGCTGGCTGCCGTCCAGCTTCATGCAGATTCTCTTGCCCACAATTTCACTTGGGAAGATCAAGTCCTCAAGGATGGCATCGTGCACAGCTGTCACACTACGGCTCCTGGGATGCTTTTGCTTATATTTTGTGCGGCTTTTTCCAGTTGGCTTAGGCAGGATTCTCCTCTGAGCAATAAAGACAACATGCTTCCCGCTGAACTTTTTCTCCAATTCACATACTAGCTGCACTTAGATTTTTTGGAAAGACTTCAGTTGAGGAATGGGAACAAAGATTATGATAGGCTTCTGACCACCACCAACTTCAATTACCTTGGCCACTGTTATGTTGAGGTCCCTGGGCTGAGCCTTGAGGTCCAAATTCATCTCCAGCTCCAGGACAGCCTGGGATATGCCACACTCGAACTCATCTGGCTTCTCGCCGTTGGGCTTCATGATCTTGGGGAAAATGCCAAAGTCTCATGAGAGCTCGTCAAATTCCGGGCCAAGTGTGCTTTAAAAAAAATTTTATCCAAGCTTTGGGACAGAGAGGGGCTAAGATCAAGAGGTTCCTTAGACTTGCAGACATCTGGGCGATGAGAGGAATCCTGGACAGTTGTGAATTCTCTTGTCCTCGGTTCACAGTCTCCTTGTTCCTTTAGTAAACAAAACAGAGTTATTGCACATACTTACATTTTCCCAGAGTTAGTCTAGAAAGCTGCATACTGGTGCCAATCTTATCTTGTTAGCATTTCAAAATTATTTTAGCTGCATGCAAACACACTAAGAGGCCAGAGATCCCCCCCCACCCCACCGGTCTAAAATGGAGTTATGTTGAATTTTGAAAGTAGACTGTTGTATTTTGGATTGATTAGGTCTAAGTTTTATATTATTAAATTAGTAACGCTCAAAAATTTTATTTCAGTTCAGTGAGTGGTTTCTGTACACTTTTAGACACATCACTGTTCTTGAGGGGCAAAGGCAGAATTGATGTCTGTCCTCTGGATTATCTTGCATTTGTAAAGAAGGAAAACTATCCCAAGGGACAAGTAGACCCACCTCACGGAGATGGTGGAAGAACCAACAAATCAAAGAGAACCTCAGGCAAACAGGAGAGCAAGCGAGGGGCTTCCAAGAGGGTGGTAAGACTCTGACAAAAATTAAATACATTCCATTTAATTTTGAAATAAATAAAGGCATATTTTCTAAATGTAGGCATGACTTGATTAGATAATCTCACCTGAGAAGAAATCCCAGAGATGTAGGAGGAAAAAGAAAAAATGGCTGCTTCTCAGGTAAATTTGTCCCAGATCAGAGGGATTGTCATGTGTGTAAAACTTGCAAACCATCCTCCTGTCCTTGTGGTGGTCCCGCCTGATGATCTTGTTTCAACTATTTTTGTTCTTCCTGTGATATTCAATGGATCTGTC
>NW_007256867.1:1747-7465 GCF_000164805.1 Carlito syrichta
CGCGAGACCTCATCTCTACAATAAATCAAAAATTAGCCGGGCGTGGTTGTGCACATCTGTATTTCCAGCTATTTGGAAGGATCGCCGGAGCCCAGCAGGTCGAGGCTGCGGTGGCCGGGAGCGGCCACTGCACTCCAGTCTGGGCGACTGAGTGAGACTCCCACTCAAAATAAAAAATAAAAAAAAAAAGAAACATGTGTATGTAGTCTTCCTCTGTTGTCCAGAATGAAATGCACTGGCACACTCATGGCCACCAGAGCCCAGTTAATTTTTAAGTTTATTGTATAGACGAGGTCTAGACAAGTTGCCAAGGTTGGTCTCACACTCAAGGGTTCAGGAAATTCTTTTGCCGTGGCCTCCCAACATGCTGGGTTTATAGGCATGAGCCTCTGCTCCTACCCAGAACATGTACTGTTAAGGTTCTGTCTAGATGCTCCATCAGCTCCATGCAGAACACGGTTAATAAAATGTACATTTAAACAGGATGGCAGTTACTGCCCAAAATAACTCCAGAAAGTCTGAATAAAGAATAATTAGAAGAGACTTGCACTCTAGGATGCCAAAAACTAAAAATATAAATACACTTTCAGAGATTACATGCCATGGGAGATACCTGTAGGCTGAATTCTGTGTAACACGAGCTTGCTTGTTATTAAAGTGAGATTATAAATTACTATATTGGATAGGTGTGGTGACTCAGCCTGTAATCCCAGCACTTTGGGAGACTGAGGCAACAGACTTGCCTAAGCCTGTGTTTTGAGAACAGTTTGGGGATTTGATGAGACCTTGTCTCTACAGTAAATTATAAAAACTAGCCTGACATGATTGCATGTATGTGTAGTTCTAGATACTTGGAAGGCTGATTCAGAAGGATTGCCTAAGTCCACCAGGTTGAGACTGCAGTGGCCATGAGCATACCACTGCACTCCCACCTGGGCGAGAAGAGTGACACTCCAACTCAAAAAGTAATAATAAATTAGTATAACTTTTGGCTAAAAGATCTCAGCATGGATGTTGTGTTCCACCTGTGTGACTTGGGATCAGATTTTGTCTCAAATACTTGGGATGCTATGGAGGATGGATTCTTTTAGCCAAGGAGATTGAGACTGCAATAAGGTGTGATCGTGCCAGGGCACCCTAGCCTGGTTCAGAATGACATGCACCTAGCCGGGCATAGTAGCACACACCCATAGTTCCAGCTACTTGGACGGCTGAGATGGAAGGATCTCCAAAGCGCAGCAGGTCGAGTCTGTGGTGGCCGGAAGTGGCCACTGCACTCCAGTCTGTGTGACAGTGAGACTCCAACTCAAAAAAAAAAAAAAGAATGAAACACACTAACTGAACAAAAAAGCACAGAATTATAGTCTCAATCTATGTCTTCTGAATCAGAATTTGCATTTTAACAAGATATTCAATTCATTGTTGTACAAATTAAAACTTGACGAGGATCTTCTGACTTAGTAGGAGCAGTATATGTAACGTATTCTGTGTGATATAATCAGTAATTTAAAATGTACATGCCTGTGTTTGTGTCCATTTTATGCCGTTTCACACACAAAAATAGAGTCTACAGTGACTGCGTGGATTTTATTACATCCTTTTTTCCCCACACTTAATTCATTAGAGGATATTTCTGTATTATGAATTTTTTCTTGCATAATAGTAGTTGTCTTGTCAGCTGGACCATGTTCTTTTCACTCTTGCTTTACCTAGAGAACATGGTGACTTGGTAAATATGTGTTTTTGTTGTTTTCAGGGGTTGTTGTCATTCAAGGATGTGGCCATAGAATTCTCTCCAGAGGAGTGGGAATGCCTAGACTCCCCTCAGCGAATATTGTACAGGACTGTGATGTTAGAGAACCATAGAAATCTGGTTTTTCTAGGTGCGTCAACTTTCAAAACACAATCCCTATTTCATACTAAGTATTTTATGTCCTTCCTTTGTAGAATGTTTTCTGGGAATTTCTGCTTTGCATGAATGAGTTTCAGATTCCTTCTATCAATGAAAAGTTGGTAATATGTTAAGAGAAAATAAAAAATAATGATTTTTCACTTTGACATGAAGCCTTCTCTATTTTAAATTGACCAGTGTCCTTCCAGCTATATTATTGTTAAGTTCAGAAATTTAGTGGCATAGATCATTGCCCACATCTGATTCCAATTGCTGCCATAAGTTATTGACTCATTAGTACTGAATTAAGAACTCACAAATTTAAGGCCAGGCGTGGTGGCTCAGCCATGTAATGCCAGCAGTTTAGGAGACTGTGTTGAGAGGACTGCCAGAGCCCATGGGTTCAAGAATAGCCTGGGCAACTTGGCAAGACCCCATCTCTACACTAAATCAAAAAATTATCTGGGAGTGGTAATGCACACCTATAGTACTGGTTACTTGGTAGACTGAAGGAGAAGAATTACCTGAGCCCAACAGGTGAGCACTGGGGTAGCTATGAGCTTTCCCCTGCACTCCAGCCTGGGTGACAGAGTGAGACTCCAACTTAGAATAAAAAGAAACCAATAAATTGAAAATTCTATCTAAATATTCTAAAGGTTTTATTGGGAAACCGTATTTTGGGGTTAATTTTCTAGAATCTTGTGTAATGTGTTCTCTACTGATCAAATACTAGGTTTGTAATCTAAGAACCTTAGCAAGAGTCATGTTACTTTTTTCTAATTAAACAGAACTTGCTGTCTCTAAGCCACACCTTATTATGTGTCTGGAGCAAAGGAAAGAGCCCTGGGATGTGAAGAAACATGGCACATTAGTCAAACTTCCAGGTAGGTGGGAGTGAATGAAGCAGATGACACAGGTTGAGGAATCAGAGCTTGAAATGTGGTTTGGGAAGGTGGTCTGCTCCAGGGGAAATGGTTTCTATGAAACCTGGGATTCTATCTCTTCCTGTCACAAAGGGACATCTGTTATTCCATGTTCAGAAATTCTCCAAAGACTGTGCTTCTTCAATGATCTTTCAAGTTCACAGAGGAAATCAAAGTCCACTTAATACTTTGTTAGGAACTGTATGATCTGACAACCTTTCTGATGCTTTGGAGACATGCAAGTATTTGCTTATTTATTCGGGAATCCATGTCAAACTATTTTTTATGTTTTCTTTTTGCATCATGGTTGGAAGTATGTAAGCAGTGATTTTGTTTCTGTTTGAGAAATTTTAAGAACACTCTGGATACATGCTGCATGTTTTCTAATTTATGATTTTCTATACTAGGGAGATTTCCAATGATTTTATTTAAATTCATACTCAAGAGTTCTACCTAAATACAAGTTGTCTCTCTTAATAGAAGAAATCCTGATATTTTACTTAAATTTTACTTTTATACTATAATCTGAGACTGGTAGTTTTCCTTTATATCCAAATATTTAAGTATACTATATTGTGTAAGGATTGGTAAACATATATTAAACTCCTCAATGTTACCTTGTATCTTAAGAACTCTTATTTTATAATTTTCTTTAGTATGAAAGCTTAGGACTAGCTTTATGTATGCATATATTCAAACACATGTATGTATGTTTATATGTGATTAGCATCAGATTTTTATACATAATTAAAAATGTATAACCATGTGTTGTAAAAGTAATAATTTGATATGTCTATACAGTGTGAAATGATGATTACAAATATATTAATGAACATATTAGTCATCTTACGTACTTGCCATTTTTATGTTTTGTAAGGGGAACACATAATGTCTTCCATTTTAGCAAATGTTCTAAGCATTAGAAATAATTTTCATTTTTTCATTATTAATGATAAGTCACTAGGGTATGCATTAGTTCCCTAAGACTCAGTTATAACTCAAATTTTGCAATCATTGAGAAACATCTCCCTTTTCCCACTTGTAGGCCCCGGTGACCACGTTGTACTTTTTTCCTCTATGAGTGCAAAGTTTTTGATTCCACAGGAGTGAGATTATACAGAAATTTTTTTTTCCCGAGTTGGAGTCTTACTCCAGGCTGGAATGCAGTGGCATGCTAATGACCACCACAGCCTCATTGCTGGATGCAGGCGATCCTTCCACATCAGGTTTCCAAGTAACTGGAACTACACGCGTGCACTGCCACGCCAAGATCATTTTTGTATTTGTCATTGACCCGTGGTCTCACCCAGGTGCCCAGATGGGTCTTGAACCCCTGAGCTCAGGCAATCCTATCACCTCAGTCTCCCAATGTGATGGGTTTACAGATTTGAGCCACTGTACCCGTTCTCACGCAGTATTTGTGTGTGAGTGAGCCTGGGTCACTTTAGTTAGCATAATGTCTTACAATGTGATCCATAAGGTTAAAATTGCAGAATTATTTTAAAAATTTTTTGGCTGAATCATATGCTATTTTGCATATATACGTGTGTGTGTGTGTGTGTGTGTGTGTGTGTGTGTGTGTGTGCATGTGTACACGTTATTTTCTTAATCAACACAGATTCCACAAATATTTAGGTTGTTTTCAAGCTTGGCCATCTTGACAAATGCTGCAATTCCCATATGGGTTGGAGACTTCTTTTTGATACTCATTTTATTTCCTTTGGTTATATACCCAGAAAAGGGATTTCTGTTTTATGTGGCTTATTTTTAAAAAATGTTGATAATAATTTTTCTATGACTCTATCAATTTTAAACTCACCAAGAGTATACAGAATTTCTTTTACATCACATCCTTATAATAAGTTCTGTCTCTTTCTTTTCTGGTTGATATTAGCCATTCTAACAGCTGTGAGACAATATGTCATCATTGTGTTTATTTGAAATTGCTTCTATTGGTGATGTTCAGTGCCAGTTCATATACCTGTTGGCAATCTGTATGTCCTCAAGGAAAATAAATATTCATTTTTGGGCTGTTTTTTATTCAAGTGATTATCATTTTCTTTCTTTAACATCTCATCAAGTATATGGTTTGCAGATGTTTTTTCTTGTCCTGTAAGCCTTCTTCCTTTTTCCTTTGCTCTGCAGAAGCTTTTCAGTTTGATGTCTACAACTTGTTTATATTTATTTTTTAACCACAAAAAAATTATTACTAGCCAGGCTCGGTGGCTTAGCCTGTAATCCCGCGCCTTTTGGAGGCTGAGGTGAGTGGATTGCCTGAGCCGGCAGGTTCAAGACCCGCCTGGGCAGCGAGACCTCACCTCTACAATAAATCAAAAAATCATTCAGGCATGGTAGTGCGCCTCTGTAATTCCGGCTACTCAGAAGGCTGAGGCGGAAGGATAAGCGGAGCTCAGCAGGTCGAGGCTGCGGTGGCCCGGAGCGGCCACTGCACGCCAGTCTGGGCAACAGAGTGAGACTCCAACTCAAAAAAAAAAAATTATTACTAAGACCAATATCAATATCAAGGATGTTTTCCAAATCCTTTTTATGGTTACATTTTATCGGCATGTTCTCTGTCACCCAGGCAGTAGTGTGGTGAACCAAGTAAGGGTTTCTACGTTTTATATGAAAATTTCTCAAACTTTTTTGTAATTTGCAGCTCCACAAATTATTTGTGTACCCTTAATTGAATCATTTATCCTGATTCTTTCTATGATTTGGCATACTTTGTTTGAATTGGGGTACTTGAACATCAAAGATATACACATCATAATGTTTATGATGTTTCTTTGTCTAGATTAATATAACAACAATAACTAAGTCAGAGATTCTAAGAGACTCATGACTGTTCTTAGGCTGTGTCTTCTCTGTACATTGGAACAGAAAGAGTCTTTGCATAAACCG
>NW_007256868.1:0-642 GCF_000164805.1 Carlito syrichta
CCAGTCCACATTCAACTTAAAAATCCTTTCGCACATCCTAATCAGCCACAATACTCTCTTCCTACCTCCAGTCTTCTGGGACTCCGATCTGTCGTTAACTCTTTGCTACAAAAGGGATATCTACGTCCCCCACTAACTCCCCGTTCAATACCCCCATTTTAGTGGTACAAAAACCAAATGGTACTTACCGCTTAGTGCAGGATCTAAGACTCATTAATGCAGCTGTCATCCCCACCCACCTGCTAGTTCCTAATCCCTATACCATCTTATCTTCAATTCCTCCAACCACTACTTACTTCTCGGTTCTCGACCTTAAAGATGCATTCTTTACCGTCCCCCTGGCAGCAGACTCATAAAACATTTTTGCTTTCACATGAACTGATCCAATATCTCACCATTCACAACAACTCACTTGTACAGTCCTACTACAAGGCTTTCGAGATAGCCCCCACCTGTTCGGTCAAACCTTAGCAGCGGATCTTAAGTCTCTCTCACTTACCAAATCCACTCTTATTCAATACATAGACGACCTCCTTCTGTGTAGCCCTTCCTTAGCTGATTCTCGAACAGACACTGCACTCGCCCTTAACTTTCTAGTGGAGAAAGGATATCGGGTATCCCCTCAAAAGGTCCAACTGTCTG
>NW_007256868.1:1764-2329 GCF_000164805.1 Carlito syrichta
TATTACACACGTCATTGAAGCAAAGCCTCTCCCGCCAGGCACCACTAACCAACAGGTAGAACTTATAGCTGCCACTTGGGCATTTCAGCTAGTGGCTGAACACTCTCTTTCTCTTTATACTGATACCAAATTTGTTTTCCATATTCACATTTCCCACTCAGTCATTTGGAAGGAAAGGGGACTATTTACCACCAAGGGATCAGCAGTGGTTAATGCTAAACTAATTTCTGATCTCCTTGCTGCCTCCTTACTTCCCACTAACATTGGCATTTCTCACTGTAAGGCTCACCAGCTGGACTCCTCACCCATCACTCAGGGAAACTCCAGGGCGGACAATGCGGCCCGACAAGCAGCTTTAACATCTGTTCCCGCCTTGGCTGCTGTTGCTCACCCTGACCCAGACCACACACTCCCCACTAATTCACCACCCTCAACCTCCCCCTCCATTACAGACCTTATCCCATACCTACACTCAATCTTTCAACACCAATCCTTCTGCACTGACATCTTTCCTAACAAACTTTTACACTCTCACTTCCCAACATAAGGAACTCATAAAAAGCAT
>NW_007256869.1:0-777 GCF_000164805.1 Carlito syrichta
AACTACCTGACTCAGCCTGCTGACTTAACCCGTTAGCTAACTACCTAGCTAGCTGTCTTAGCCAGCTGACTTATTTAGAAAGCTAACTTAACTAGCTGTATTTGGTAGGTGACAACTACTTAGGTAGCTGACTTAACTGGCCGATTTAACTAGTTAGCTAGTTGACTTAAATACCTGAATTAAATAGTTAGCTAACTGTTTAACTAGCTGTATAACTAGCTGACTTAACTAATTAGCTAACTAGTTAGGTAAAAGACCTAAGTAGCAGACTTAAATATTTAGCTGACTAGTAAGCTAACTGATTCAGCTAGCGGACTTAGCTCGCTGGCTGGTTATCTAGCTGACTTTGCTAGCTGACTCAACTAGTTGGCTAACGACATAAGCTGACTTAACGAGTTGGTTGAAGAGTAATCTACCTGTTTTAACTAGTTGGTAAACGAGTTAACTTGGCAACTTAACTAGTTGTTTAACGAGTTAGCTAGGTGATTTAACTTGGTTCATGAGTCAGCAGAAGAGTTAGCTGTTTTAACACGTTGGCTGACTACACAACCTACTTGCTGGCTGGCTTAACAAGTTGGTCAACTAGTCAGCACACTAGTTAGATGGGCTAGATAGCTGACTGACGAGTTGGTCCACTAGTCAGCTCTGTTAACTAGTTGCATGGCTGGTTTGCTGACCTAACTTTTCAGCCAATTACTAGGTGGATTTGTTAGATGGCCTAACTTTGTCAGCGACTAATTAGCTGAGCTAACTTGTCGGCTGACAAGTTGGCTGACT
>NW_007256869.1:1944-2869 GCF_000164805.1 Carlito syrichta
GGGAGCCAGCTAGCCAGCTAGTGGGCTGGATAGCTGACCAGTCAGTCAGCTTAATTAGGCAGCCTGCTGGCAGGACAGTTGGATAGCCAACCAGATTAACTAGCCAGCTACCCTGATGGAACTAGTTAAGTCGGCTAGCCAGCAGGCTTTACTAGTTGGCCACCTACGTGACAAGCCTGCTAAACAACTGGATTAACTTGCTAGCCACCTAGCTAGCCAACCGGCTAACCAGCTGACTTAACTAGCAGACTTAACTAGACAGCCATACGGCTAGCCAGCTGGCTTAATTAGCTAGCCACCTAGCTAGCTAGGTGTCTAGCCAGCTCAATTAACTTGCTGACTTAACTAGGTAGCCAGCCAGCTATCCGGATGACTTAATTAGCTAGCTACCAAAGTAGTCAGGTGGCTACCCAGCTGACTTAACTAGCTGACTTAACCAGGTAGCCAGCTGGCTAGTCAGCTGACTAAAGTAGTGAGCTATCAAGCTATTCAGTTGGCTAGCCACTTCAATTAATTAGCTGACTTAATCAGCTAGCCAGCTATTTAGCCAGCTGACTCAACTAGCTGACATAACAATTTATCCAGCTGGCTAGCGAGCTGACATAACTAGCTGACAACACTAGCTATCTGGGGGCTAGCCAGCTTACTTAGCTAGCTAGATACCTAGCTAGCAAGCTGGGAAGCCAGAGGAATTAACTAACTGACTTAAATAGATAGTCAGCTGGCTAGTCAACTGATTTAACTAGTTCAATACCTAGCTAGACAGCTGGCAAGTCAGCTGACTTATCTAGCTCATTTAAATAGCTGGCTGCTTGCTAGTAAGCTGAATTAATTAGCTTGCTATATAGATATCCAGTTGGGTATACAGCTGACTTAACTATGTGACTTAACTAGCTAGCCAGGTGGCTGGACAGGTGACATAACT
>NW_007256870.1:0-687 GCF_000164805.1 Carlito syrichta
AGCTCATACTTGTCTAGGAGGAGGTTTTTCCTTCAACTCCTAAATTGTCCATAGCCAGCATTTATGATACAGTCACCTCAAGAAAATATAGGGCAGGGGCTCCTGATTATCACCATAGCATCACACCACATTTCTCTTCTCATTCAACTTTGCAGCCCAGGTTTATTTGTTTGTTTGTTTGTTTTGCTTTGTTTTGTCTGCTCTGATGGATGTAAATATATGATATATTCTAGATCAATTATAGTCTATCCCAAAATAAATCCACCTGTGGATTATTCCATGTGGATAAAAAGTCAGTTTCCTTGGTCTACCTGGAATATGTCCAGAGAGCAAATAAATCATTTATTTACAAGTTAATAGTGCTGAAAAGTATTAGATGAAAATATAATTAACACAACATGATCATTGTGAGCATGCCAGCTCAGTCCACTCTTCCCTACACATTTTTTGCCAACTAAATATAATTCTCAATGTCTTCATTCCCAAGAAAGGAAACATTGACTCTTGGGTGCCAGGTCCAAGAAAACATGCATTATTTTCTTAGGAGTTGGAAACTTCAGCATGACAAAAGTGATTTGGAAAATCCTATTCATTACTTCAACTAGTTTAAATCTTTTTTCTTTGGGTTGTTTTATTGGCTTCTTTTCTCTCTTTGACTGAAGTTCTGTACCAGACAAATGACATGCA
>NW_007256870.1:1638-9827 GCF_000164805.1 Carlito syrichta
AAAGAGGGGTGGCATATACAGCACTGGAGTCAAAGGTTGACTTGGATAATGATGATGCAGTGATGCTGCTCACAAGAAAGGAGGTCACTGGAGGAGCCATGATAGAAAGTCTTGTCAAAACAGGGCACTGGGGACTCTGTTGCCCATTGGGTGTCCTAAATTTGGCTATTGGGCAATTTTCCAGTCATGGGATGGCTGAAAGTTGGAGTGGCATTGGAGAAATGAGTGTAAGTGGGCAGATGCAGATCGATAAATTTTCAGGGTGCCACTGCACCACATATACATTTGATAGCAAAAATTAGGGGTGCAGTCATCCTGAAGCTGGGGATGGATCTGTGAGTCACAGCCTCAGAAAGAGGAGTACCGTCAATGTAAATGACCCCAGGGTGTGAGTAGCCTGCAAGGTCAAGTGAGTGAATATGTTAGCGGAGATACTAGAAATGATTCCTGTGGAATTGATGGGCTTGTCAGGGATAACAGGGGTCATGGTGGAATGGACTGATCCAGGTGTGAGGAAGAAAAAAGAGGGATGGGAATCTGGGATATCTAGAACTTCCTTCTGCAGGAGTGACATTTGAAGGAGAAGGTTATGGATCTAGGAGCATGGAGAAAGGCAGGATAGAAGAGCCAGCACCCAGGTGGATCATGTCAGTGATTCCATGAGAAGCTGTGATTGGAAAGTGCAATTGACCAAAGGCAGGCAGTCTGCATTCTTTCCAGCAGGTGAGGGAAAAATAAGAGACAGATTTGGTGGCACTGCTGTTTGCCATGATTTCTGTTTTACCCTCCAAACCCTGTATCTTTTCCTCCAAGATTTTGCTGTTTCTTTTACACACACTATTCTTCCTTAAGAAACCTAGATCATTCTGAATATCCATGCAGGGTCATTGGATTTGTGTGGGCAGCTCACCTCTATTCTACAGCAGTTTCAGTGGAGGTGGCAGCAGCAGTAGCAATGGAATTGACCTTGTCGTTGGTAAGGCCTGTGACTACCAGTTGTGAGTGGGGAAAAGCCCATGGTGGGATATCTGACAGCTTGGTGCCCTCCTTCTCCTTCTTCAGCATCAGCAACATCAGCAAACTTGGAAAACTGGACACTCCAGCATTCCCTTGGTGGATATCTCTAGCTGCCAGGAGAAGCTTGGGATTGGATCCAGGAGCAAGATTTCATCTGTCCCTAAAGACGGGACTTCCCCAGCAGAGGTGTGTGCCTGGGATCCTATGGTCTTCTCAGGAGGAGATCATCAGGACACCTGGGCCTTCTCATTCAAGTTTTTTTGAGTATGAGCAAGGGAGGTCTCCCTCCAGAAGCCCAGGACTTCACTCCAGGGAAGAGAGTTATCACTGGATCTCAAGGGACCTAGATGTCAATGACACTTCCTCCTTGCTAGGGTGGACTCTTTTCTTGACCTCCTGCTCTTTGGGCTCAACCTGATCCTCCTGTTCTCCTTGGGGCCTCCCTTGATCTCCTCAGGGAGCTTGAATGGTGTCAGTTTCCTAAGTCTGATCACCTGCTCAGGTGGGGAAGGCAAGAGGTTATTCTTGTGGCTGAGAGGAGGGATCCTGGAGGAGGTGAAGTGTCCACCCCTCAGTGGGATCCCAGCAGACAGCAAGGGTTCCTTCTTCAGGGATTGACCTCAGGATTCAGTCTATAGGTTCCCCAGAGAGTAGTCCATGGCCTGCAGTAGAGGACACCACCTCTTCGGGATTACGTAGAGTCTAGGTGGTGGAGGCGCATGACCTAGATGCAGGCTGAGCAGGCTGTAAGCAGGAACAGGGTGGGGACAGGTGCTGAAGGCAAAGGGAGGCCTTGGCTAGTCGGTGGAACTTGGAAGAACATGGGAACGGGTAGGAGCTGGTGCTGCAGGCACTACCAGTGGGACCTGAATTTAGTAAAAAAAATTGACCATTGAGAGTTGGTTGTGCAGCCTACGATTGCGAGAAAAGGAAAGCCATGGAGACAAGTCTCCTAAGCGACAAACTCCTCTCTCACCAAGCACACACTGGCCAGTCCTGTGCTTGTGATGTCTCAATGTGGCTTGTGACAGAGAAGGGGCAACTGGGAGGGCACCTGGGCCCTGCTGAGTGCCAAGAGGAGGCAACAACGGGCACCATGCAAGGCTCTGCCAACTGCCCTGGCAAGTGGACATTCTATCCCGGAGGACTTCCTGCTGCTGCTTGCAGGTAATGGGCACCAGGTGGACTACTCTGTGAGGATGGGAGGGGAATGTCCAACTTGGGCACTCAGGGGCTGAGTATTCTGGCCTGTCTTCTGTGTCACAGGAGCAGAGCCTGCTCAAAGCTCAGCCCAGAAGCAACACAGGTCCTGCCAGTTTCATCCAGGATCTCTCCCAGTACCATGGCTGGGTGGCGAGGGAAAGGGTCATGTAGTGAGGGTCATGTGCCCAGCTAGGAAGGGTTTGAGGAGGTGATGAGGCTGTGGGACCAGACAGGTTGCTGCTCTCCTGATATCTCTTCTCAGTAGTCAGAGTCCCTTAGTTTCTTTTTACAAATTGGACAAAATTCCTTAAGCTTTCAAATGTTCCTCAGATGATCCATGTGGTAGTGGCCCAGCCAGGCTTTGAACCCTGGCTGTGTAAGTCCAGAATGCATGCTCTGTGGGCCTGCACATCATGTGTTATTTTATTTATTTTTTGTATTCCTTCTCATACTTAGCACAGTGGCATATCAATGATGATCTCATGCTCATCATAGAAGGGGGTCTTCACCTCAACTCCTATGTTGCCATGGTCAACTCTGGCTCTAGTCTCCTGTGATCATGAGAACCCTAATTGTCACCATAGGATCATACCACATTTCTCTTCTCATTCAACTTTGCAGTCCAGGTTTTTCTTTGTTTTCTTTTTTTTCTACTTTGAAAAAAGAAAATATGTAAGATCATTTTCTACATCACTTTTAAACTATCTTGAAAGAAATTCAGTAGTAAATTATTCCATTTGAATAAGAAACCAGTTTCTTTGGTCTTCTTGGAATATGTATAGAAACCAAATCCATCATTTATCTGCAAGTTAATAATGGGGCAATGTACTGGATGAAAATATCAACACAATGTCATCATTGCGAGCATGCCAGCTAGGTTCACTCTTGCCAACATATTATTGCCAACTAAATAGGACTCTCTGTATTCTTATGCCCAAGAGAGAAAACATTGACTCCTGGTTTTCAGAACCTAGAAAATATGTATGATATTCCTAGAAGGTGGAAGCTTCAGCATGACAAAGAAGATT
Organism: Carlito syrichta; assembly: GCF_000164805.1. NCBI lineage: Eukaryota > Metazoa > Chordata > Mammalia > Primates > Tarsiidae > Carlito > Carlito syrichta. The sequence continues at coordinate 4,887 of NW_007256870.1, forward strand.
TGGAAGATCCTATCCATTACTTTCATCTTGTTTCATTAGGTTATTTCATTGGCTTCTTTCCTCCCTTGAACTGAGGTTGTGTATCAGGCAAATGGCCTGTGAATTCAAGAGTCAGAACCAAGATTCAGAGATCTGCAAAAAATATTTTTTTATTTTTTACTTTTTAAAAAATCTATTTTAAAATTACACTTCCATAAATAACATAGTACACAATTGATTTAGCCTTCTACTCATACTATTTCTTTAATAATATGTCAGAGAAAATTTGGGCTTCCATCCCAAACAAGGCTGAAAGTTGTTAAGAAGCAAAGCAGTTTTGCTCAGATCCAATTTCTGTTTGAAAAGAGAGCTATTATAAGCCCTGTCTAATCTCTCCAAGATCAGAAATGACTTCAAAAGATGGCATAAGACTATATAGTTCCTTGATATCATCTTAGGAGAGTTGATAAGGAATAATCTCATGACTTTGTTTCTGTGAAAAAAATAATCAGCTGGAACAAATATTGGACCCAGATTTTCTATAGGAACTCTGAAAACAGATGATCACATGTCAGAGTTTTAAAACAATAAATTACTGTCATGTTATTCCTTGAGAAATCAATCACTACGGATTTTAAAAACAGTTATTTCTAAGGGTGAAATTCTACCTCATCCCATGTTGTTGATTTGAAGATTAAATTCAGTAATTAGCATGAAAATGAGTAAGCTATGTAAAAATATTTTGTGCTATTTTATGTTTTTTCTTATTGCTCTATATTTTGTAATGATCTTTTTCATGTTAGGCAGTGCCTTTTGTTTTATTGTTTTGGAAATTAGACTGTTTTCAATAGCTCAATTGACATGAATGTTCTTTGTTGTGATGTTTGGAAATGAAGCCATCGATATTTATCAACACCTATCACTTTACAACATATTCCGCAACTAATTCTCTCATATATTCCTCTTTTAAACTTTGTTGAGAACCTACTATAAGCCAGATGATTGATTGCAGATTTTAGTAAAAATTTCCCAGATTTCAAAGATTGAGGGCTTTGTGGTCCATGAACTGTTTATGTAGCTCCTTCTATTCCTTCTCATCCTCCACTTCCTTCTGCTTTTCCTGCTTTTCCTCTTCCCTTCTCTTGTTTTTCAAGACCCTTTCAACATGTAAAAAGCATTCTTACCTCACAGGTCATACAAAATGATCTGTGGTAGTGTCTTGCCAATCCCTGGTCTAACAGCTTTGAATAGGTCATTTTTTGAATTAATTACTTGTCTTCACAGTCATGTCATTACTCTCCTGCCATCTCTACTCAATGTGGCATCCAGAGATCTCCTAATATGTAAGTCAGATCATATCTCAAACCTCTTCAGTGGATCATGCTAAGCAAAATCTAAAGGCCTCAAAATGCCTCCCAAGCCCTAGGACTCTTAGTCCTCCATTGCCATTCTGATTTTATGTCTTCTCCTCTCCACACTAAGCACTCTTTTCCCCAACACAGTCATGTCCTTTCTGTTCCTTGAATACTCTATGGATATTCTTGTCTCATGGCCTTCTTATCTGACTTTTCCCTTTGCCTGATAAGTCTTTTCCCCAAATATGCTCATTGTTGTTTTCTAGAGCCCTTTTATATTCCTTCTTAAATTTCACCTTCACTTTAATTACCAAGTACAATGTCCTCCACCCAACTAACACTCTTCTTCCCCTTTCCCTGCATTCCATTTCTCCATAGTACTTATCCTAGATATTATATTCTACCAGTTAGCTAATTTTTATTTACAAATTTACCTTGTATTTTTATATTTGCTGTTTTTTCACCTTCATCCCCCGGCTAGTGGATGAGGATACTTTATTTATCACTGCTGTTTTACCTAAACATATATTCAAATCATATGGAGAAAACTGACATATTGTAGGATAGTAATAAGTTTTATTAAATGGAAAAATGATACAATTCTGAATGTCCCACTTACAATTTGCTGTTGATTACCTAGCCAAGTTATCTATATCCACTAAATCTCAATTTCCTCTCTTGTGAAGTAGATTCATAATGTTCTCAACTCAAAAACTCGTTATAATAACCAAAGCAAATTTAAAATGATATGCAAAAAGTAGCTGTTATTATCTTCAGCATGAACTAAGCTTGAATCCAGTTCTGTAGATATTTTGAAAGACAGAGTAGCTGGGCATGATGGCTCACACCTATAATCCCAGTTCTTTGGGAGGCTAAGGTGAGAGGATTGCCTGAGCCCCTGGGTTCAAGACCAGCCTGGGCATCTTGATGAGACGTCATCTCTACAATAAATAAATAAATAAATAACTGGAGATGGTGGCAGTGCCTGTAGTTCCAGCAGCTTGGAAGGATGAAGTGGAAGGATCGCCTGAGCCCAACAGTCAAGGCTGCAGTGGTTGGAAGCATGCCACTGCACTCCAGCCTGAGTGAGAGAGTGACACATCAACTCAAAAGAAAGAAAGAAAGAAAGAATTTAGAAATATGGTAAGTTCAAAAAATCTTATAAGTCAGACATGGTAGCTCAAGCCTGCAATACCAGCACTTTAGGAGACCAAGGTGAGAGGATTGCCTGAACCCACAGGTTCAAGAACAGCCTGGGCAACTTGGCGAGATTTCATCTCTTCAATAAATCAAAAAGTTCACTGGGCATGGTAGTGTGCACCTGTAGTTCTGGCTACTTGGAAGGCTAAGGCAGAAGGATTGCCTGAATTCAGCAAGTCAATGCTGGGGTGACCATCAGTGTGCCACTGCACTCCAGCTTGAGCTATGGAGTGAGACTCCAACTCAAAAAGAAAGAAAGAAAGAGAGAGAGAGAGTAAACTTGATCACATTCAGAACCCAAAGTGAGTCAGTCCTCATGTAAAGTGAATACAAAGTTCTGAAAACCCAGAGACATAGGACATATGAACCTCAGAGACAAAAGCTTGAAGAAAGTTGCATTTATTACATTTATTTGCCTGAGAGAGTCAAGATGATGATGTTAGGACAGTTGTGTGACATCAAAAAGGAGCAGTACCTGAGGCATTATATTCAAAAAATACTTCAGATGGTGGAGACCTCAATAAAGTTTTCCAAAAAACAGGATTTCAAAAAAGACAGAAACACACCAATATCCAATATATGAAGAGGAAATTGAAATAAATGGAACCAGGTGCAGTGGGTCACAACTGTAACATAGTGCTTTGGGAGACCGAGATGGGTGGATTGCTGGAGGTGAGAAGTTCAAGACAAGGGTAGGCAACAAAGTGAGATGCCATCTCTACAAAACAGAAAGATTAACCAGGCATGGTGGTGGGTGCCTATAGTCCCAACTACTCAAGAGGTTAAAACAGGATGATCAATTGACCCAGGAGTCTGAGGTTGTGAGGGATTAAGCTACTGCACTCTAGCCTGTGCAACAAAGTGAAACCCATTCTCAGAGAGAGATAGAGAGAAAGAAAGAAAGAGAGAGAAGAAAGAAAGAAAACAGACCGGAAAATAATAGCATCATGGTAATGTGGTCAGTTCAAGAGGATGACCAATCCTAAAAGTGTCTGTATCAACAACAGATCTTGAAAAGACATAAAATAAAAACTGATGGAACTGAACAGAGAATGATACCCACAATTATTGTGTAAAACCTCATCACTACTCTCTGTAACTGATAGAGCACACTGGGCAGCAACATAGGAAGTATATAAAAGACTTGAAAACACTATCAATAAAGTTGACCAAATTTAGACAATACCCTGTCCAACAATAGACAACACATTTTTAGAGTAAACATTAAACATTAGCAAGGATAGACCATATTATAGGCCATAAAGCAAACGTAAATTCATTTTAAAGTATTAAAATTAAGCAAATTATATTTTCTGACTGCCATGTATTGAAGAAGTCAATAATCAAAAAGTGTCTTAAAGATTCAAGGTATAGAAAAATGAACAGCCTATTTCTAAATAAACCACATGTCTACCAGGCTCGGTGGCTCAGCCTGTAATCCCGTGCCTTTGGGAGGCTGAAGTGAGCGGATTGCCTGATCCCGCGGGTTCAAGACCTGCCTGGGCAGCGAGACCTCATCTCTACAATAAATTAAAAAATCAGCCGGGTATGGTAGTGCGTGCCTGTAATTCAGGCTACTTGGAGGGCTGAGGCAGAAGGATTGCTGGAGCCCAGCAGGTCGAGACTGCGGTGGTCGGGAGCGGCCACTGCACTTTAGTCTGGGTGACAGAGTGAGACTCCAACTCAAAAAAAAAAAAAAAAACACATGTCAAAAAGAGACCACAAGAAGATTCAGGAAATATTTGGAATCAAATAGAAACATAAGATACAAATTCTGTGGGACAAAGTTCAAGCAGTTTGTACCCTTTGCAGTCTATATTTGAAAGATGTATATAAATCAAAATCTATGATTCTGGCTGAATAAAAAAGAAAAAAATGAATTTCATCAAAGGAGAAAGTCAGGAAAACAAAAAAAGAAAATAGGAGGTCCAGAAATTGACACAACTTTTGATCTTTTGAAGGTATTTCAGTCTTTGCAGCATACGGCATATGAAAAAATGGACATTTTACACAAAAAAAATCTTGACCTGTATTTTGATTCATATAAAAAAAATTTGGAAAATCTACATGCAAAACCTAATGCTAAAAAGTGATATTTTAAAAAATTGGAAACTTAGATAAGGCCAAGTTGTTTTTTTTTTAAATAAGATACTTTGGTTTTCATCAAAACTAAGACAACTTGGTTTGTTAAAAGACATGTTAAAAATGAACCAATATTTGTAAAACACATATCTGTGAAAGAACTGAGCTTCATTACATAAAACACACTTTTAATAATGAAGAAATGCAGTTAAAAAGTGGCAAAGGTTTGCATAGATGTTTTATAAAGAAGAGATATGGGTGCAAGATAAGCAAGTGAAAAGAAAGATGTTTGACAATATTAACCATTAGAGAGATTCAGATTATT
>NW_007256871.1:0-894 GCF_000164805.1 Carlito syrichta
TCCAACTCCAAATAATAATCACCACTACCAGCACCACCACCACCCCTGCCAGCCAGGGCGAGGAGTCATCCTCAGGGTTGGGACCGGAAAAGGTATTTTCCAGTCTGTCGTTTGTAGGAGGTTTCAAAGCTAGCCACTGGTCAAACAGGGGGTCTGGGATCATGGTGCCCATCATCCTGGCCACTCCAGAGGCTGAGGTGGGAGGATCACCGGAGCCCATGATTTCAAGGCTGGTGGTCAATAATGATTGTGTCCCCAGGCCCCAGTCTAGGCCACAGAGCCAGACCCTGTCTCCAAATTCATCAGAATCGTACACAGATTTCGAATTGTGCCTGGTATGTTCAAAGGGCGACTGGTTTGAAAGCCAGAAAAAATGGGACTGGGGGGAAGAAATGTCCCCGGGTGAGGATTGTGCTCCTGGTCTTTCTTGGCTAAAGGTTCTCGTTGCCGAGTTGGAGGTCCTTGCTCCCTGGGGCACATTTTTCATCTCGGAGAGGAGAGCCGGCGAGAACCCGGCCAGGGATTCTTGGGAAATCCGACACCAAAGCGGGGGCAGCCATTGTGGGGATTTGGGGCAGAATTATGCTGAACTTTGGGAAACCTCAAATGTGGGGGTCCAGGAAGGAATGACTGAGCAGAAAGTCTGCCAGAAAATGCATTTCTTCCTTTCTTTCTTTCTTTCTTTGCCTCTCTCTCTTGTTTCCAAAATAGGTAGCCCTAGCTGTACTCACACCTCCCAACTAGGGCCTTCCTCACATCCTTGGCCTCCCAAACTGCTGTGATCACAGGCTTTCCATTTGGTCAACACCCTGGTCTTGAACTCTGGGCCTGAGACAATCTTCCCACCAAGGTCTGCCCTCACCCAAGGTTTTCTGGGTTTTTGCTGGGTGTCAA
>NW_007256871.1:2150-2815 GCF_000164805.1 Carlito syrichta
CTCTGACCCCTGGGCAAAGACAGTCTCAGACCTTGGCCTTCCAGGGCATGGGGCTTATGACTGTGAGCCAAAGTGCCTGACCTGGACTCCCACATGCTGTCAGTGGGGGGACACATAACCAGCACCCAGTATGGAGACCACTGCATGCCATGTAGCCATGACTGCTGGTGCCACCACGCACCCCTTGAGTGTTTGCGTTCTGGGGAGTGATGAGATATCGCTATGTGGCCCAGGTTGGTCTTGAATTCCCAGGCTCCAGTGGACCCTCACCTGGGCCTCCCAAAGTCACAGCCTAACTGCCTGACATCACACCATCTTTCAGGAATTCTAGGCCCAAGATTGTCACCTCCTTCCCAAATGATCTCTGTCTGTTAACTGTGATCCCAACCCCGAAGACAAATGGATGTTCTTCTGTTTTTTCCTTTTTTTCCATTTTTTCTTTGAGTTGGAGTCTCACTCTGTCACCAGGTTGGAGGGCAGTGGCTTGCTCCCAGCCACCGCAGCCCTGGGCTCCTGGGCTCCAGCATGCCTTTCACTGGCCTTTGGAGCAGTCAGAATGACAGGCGTGTGCCACTACACCCGGCTCATTTGGGTTAGTGGGTAGAGATGAGGTCTCACCAAGGTGCGCAGGTGGGTCTCGGCCCATGGGCTCTGGCCAGCCACTG
>NW_007256872.1:0-962 GCF_000164805.1 Carlito syrichta
GGTTGATATACTAATCACTGTCTTATTGGGGTTTGTATGTGTTTTCATGCATTACTCATAATTTTGAACATCTATCTTCCTCCCTTTACACTTCAGATAAACCCTGCTGGTCACAGATGTTACTCCTTTATATTTTCTAGTATTTGTTCTATTTCACAGCCATAGTAATAAGAGATATTTCTACGTACATATATTTATCTTGGCAGCTTTGAGGTTAAAAGGAGTCCTATGGGAGGCACAGTAGAATCTCCTCACTGCTCCTCTTCCACGTTGCCCTACACATCTTTTGTTGTAAATAAAAAATATCAGAATAGTAGAAAATAGTAAAATGAGCATCATTTGTACATATCACACATATTTAACCCTTCTTCACTTTTTTTTAAACCATACTTACTTTCTCTAAGAGTTTTTCTTATTTTACAAACATCACTTAAAACTACAAATATGTAACTGTAAATGCTTCAGTGTGTAGCTTTTGCCTATAAGAGCAATTTTCTACCTCTCCCAACATCACACTAAGAAAATAATGATTTTTCTTAACATTTCTAACATGCAGTCCCTATTCATGTTTTGCAGCTGTTGGTGTCTGTTGCAGTTTTTCGCTCCAAGCACGCACTGCAGGGGGCCGTGATGCCCACACCTCTGAGGATCTGGGGAACACCTGGGCAGCCAAGAGCCGACCCAAGGCTGAAATGGGGAAACACGACCTCCCAGGACACAAGGGGTTATGGGAATAGTAGTTCCCGATGTCAGGGGCCTGCCGCGCAGCACTCTGGGAAGGGCTCCCCAGTGCCCACTCTGCGCAGGCGCAGGCCCAGCCCCGTCCCACCAGCGTCCGCTCTCTCTGGCCGGAAGGAACTTATCCGTATTCCTAGGTCCGCGCGGGGAGCGGGGGACGCGCACCTGGGGTGAGAGCGCGGGCGTCGGGGCTCCGCGCGGCTCGGGGCCTCGGGACGAGCGGG
>NW_007256872.1:1277-5136 GCF_000164805.1 Carlito syrichta
CCGTGACGGTTCATTGAACCCTCGCTGCGACCCTGGTGGTCGTTATACAGGTGCCATATTATTTTTGTTTTTATTTTGTAGTGCAGGGGATTCACGAGGGTGGACACCCCAGGGCACAAGCTCGGAGGTGAGAGGGTAGAAGGCGCATCCAGGTGGGCTTGACTCCCTGTGTCTTGTTCTTCCTAATAGCAGTCTCCCTGAAACCCGTAGTTGCCAGTACCTGCCTGAAACCTTGGGAGCACTTATTCAGAGGGGTTAGTGCTCAGCTCTCCCTACATGATTGTGAAGTGAATGTGGACAGATCTCACCAAGTGGTAACTCTATCCTTAGATTTGTGCAGCCTTCAGTTCCATGGTTTGGACTGAGGCTCCTGGACCCTCTGGCACAGTTGAGGCTGCCTCTCCCCTCAAGGGCACAGATTCCTATTCGGGGGCAGTGATGTCCAGTAGAAAGTCGATGAAAAATACAAGCCTCATTTAGAATTTTTCAGCAGCTACAGTCAAAAGAGGCAGGCAGAGCCAGTTTTGCTGATGTGTTTTCCTTGAGTCATTGCATTCAAAATGTTATCTTGACTCGGGGCGCTGACCATACTTAAGGTGTTTAGTGGTTGCATGCAGCTAATGGCTACCGTATTGGATAGCACATTTCTGGTGAATTCAAAAAGAGTCAGGTTTAGGGTGCTAGATGAAAGTTTCAGGTAAAGTGAATTTGTTTTTCAGGCCCAAGTCCCAGCCCTTCTGAAAGAAAGCAACTGTGACAAGAGGCTGGAAAGAGGGAGTCCATGCCAGGTCCTGCCACTGAGAACGACCCGTTTGACATAGACCTGTTTCAGAGCTTCAGGGCAAAGGCAGAAGCTTCTAGAAAGGCGCAAGTTCTGATTTGCTTCACCTGAGGCAGTTCTTGGTTCCCTGCATAGCATGAGTAAGACTTATAATGTAACCACATTCAGGAGCTGTTACGGACTGTGTCACCAGAGATAATGTGCACTAACTTGCAGAACGTGGTGACCTGGGGTTGAGAGGATTGAGTTTCAAGCTGAGGAGATAAATGTACTTTACTAGAGGGCTGGTGAGGCCATGGCATCCAGAGAAGATGTAGTCAGCTGACAAAATGCTAAATGACACCCCATTTCCTTCATTTTCCCACTGCTTTTTCTGCACTTTGAGTAGCTGTCACACCACGTTCATTACTACATGTGGCATTTAGAGTTATGCTGACATTCCTTCTTTCTTGAACATAGATAATAACAAAATGATACTAGAGGGAGGGAGTTTTCTATGCTGGAAACCCCAAAATATGAGGGGGACCCCCCAAAAAAAATCATTAATCTTTTGTAGGGCAGACCCCTTGTAGTACAGACTTTTCCCACTAGGTAAGTGTTCTAGGAACCCACCAGCATCAGTGTACCAGCTAGCATTGTTGTGAGAGACTATGTTTGTCTTCAGTTATTATAATGTTGTTTTTTTTTTTGAGACTCAGCACATTTGCCCATTTCATTATGGTGGCACTTGCCCACACCACCCTGTGTATTCATCAGTGTTTGACCAAAAATGACATGACCCCCATAACCCACCCTGCCTTTTCACCTGATCTCATCCAGAGTGACTTTTTTCTGTTTCTCTGGGAAAAAGTCTTCAAAGGGAAACATCTTGTGGGTGTGGAAGAGGTGAAACAAAAAACAGCAGAAGCACTGAAAGGCACCAAAATTGATGAGTCTAGAAACTGTTTCGAGCAGTGGAAAAATTGTCTCGATAGGTTTCTTGCATCAAATGAAGAGTTTTTTGAGGGTGACTGAAGTTTGAACATGTAAGAATAAGTACACCATATTTTAAATAAATAAATTCTGGGACTTTTTGGGTTCCTCCTCTTTTGGGGCCTGAAATTAATGATTTGTATATAGTCACCCAGGGCAGACCCAGGAACTGAGCACGGTGCTCTTCACACACAGGTGAGTGTCATAAGCATCTTATCAAAAGGTCTTTTTTAAGAATCAGGAACCATTATTGAACAAAAAGTTGAAAAACATACTCCTTGTATACATTTCATCTTTATTTTAGAGTTTTCTGTGGAAGCTCTAACTCAGGGTGTAAAGACAGTAAGAATTTGCTTACTAATCCCACCTGAGTTGTTTTTTGGGGTGATATTATGTTGAATGAGGATAGAGGGTTTCACCTCTGTGTACCTGAACATGTGAAGTTAATCTTCTGTTGTATTATTTTTACAAATTTGTCAGGTAGTCACAAGGAACTAAAATTGTTACTAAATTAACAAAATACAGTTTTACCACACCCACTGAAAAATGCAGGGTTAAATGGACTTAATATCAGAGATGAATGCGTTCAAGTGCTGCTACCTTTGTGTGGTCTTTGTGTCCCTTTTCAAGAGTCATAGTGACATTCCCCATTGGGAAACCTTTTCTCCAGTTGGGTGTGAAGAGAATTTTAGGCAGGTGAATGCAGACACGTCTCGATCATGATGGGATTAGATACCAGTAAAGCCATTGTAATTGTCATAATTGAGAACTCTTCTAAAGGAACTATAAGGTAGACCAAGTCTTTCATGACCCCCTTGTTCTTTCCTCCTCTCCACATGAACCTTCACAGGCCTCTACTCTCTTCCAGGAGCAGCACAAAATGAACATGGCTCAGGTAAGTTTGGTTCTTAATATTAAGTTTGTTTTATAAACTTTTATAAGGGCTTTTTAAGGATTTTGTAGGGGTTTATGTATCTGTATTTTAATATGAAAAGGTAGAGACAGAAATGGGTCAGACACATTCATAAAAGATATAGAAATACACAAAACTAGAAGAGCAAAGGTGGCATGTGGGTAGATAGATGCAGATCTTTTGCTGGTACACATTTACCAAATTGAGCTAAACATTTATTTCTGTGGTTTTAATTACTTTGGCAGAGGATCAGACGTTATGTAACGGTTTGCATTGATGAGAAAAATAAAGCAAACTGATTCCTTATGAAATATAAAGATGAAGATAACCTGATGTAATTGTTCTATAAGGAGGTGATTTAATGATAACTCATTATATAGCATAGAATGTTTTCTTTGCTTTTTCCTCTATAGAAGTAGAAAATGCCATGTTGAGCACTAACTCACTCGTTACTCACTCACTCACTTCTCAAGAATTCAAACACTGGGTTAAATTAGACATTTTTGCGATGAATCAACTGAATGTCTTTAAAAATCACACTCCATAAATATTCTGAGTTTCCGTGATACTTAGGTTGTTTAGCAGATGATTTAAAATTCTGTTCTTTTTCAGATGTCTCCACACTTTGCATTCAACTTCAAATGTCTGTGTGATGCCTTGGTTTTTCTTCCCACTTGCCTGTGGCTTCCAGTGGCCCTACTGGTTTTTAATCAAATCCAGTGGGCATTGTCTTATCCTTTCCTTACTTGACTTTTCTTCACCACTTGCCTCTGCTTCTCGCTCTGTCCTGGAATGTTTCTCTGTGAGTGATACTTTCCACTGGCCTGTCCTTCCCATGCTGCCATCTCCGTGGACTCATCATCCCCTCTTGTCCTATTGGCTTTAATATTCTGTTCTTCATGGTTTCTCATTTGAAATCAACTTTGAATATGATAGGTTGCTTCTCCCTTGTGGCTTTCAAGATTATCTCTGTCTTTGGCTGTTTTAAAAGTTTGATTATAATGTATCCAGGTGTGGATTTCTTTCTCCAAGATTATCTTACTTTTAGTTGAGCTTTTGGAGTGTGTAGATTAATCATGTCCTTCAAATTATGGAACCTCTTGGCCACTGTTACTTCAAAAATTGTGTTAGACCCTTTGTGTCTCCCTTCTCTGTCCTGTACTCTCATTATGCATCTGTTGGTAAGCTTGATG
>NW_007256873.1:0-775 GCF_000164805.1 Carlito syrichta
GACAACTGGCTAGCTAGGTGGCTAGCTAGTTAAGCCAGCTGGCTAGCCAGATTGCTACCTAGTTAAGTCTGCTAGTTAAGTCAGTTATTTAGCCGGTTGGCTAGCTAGGTGGCTGGCAAATTAAGCCAGCTGGTTAGCAGGTTTGTCAGGTAGGTGGCCTGCTAGTTAAGCCAGCTGGCTAGCCAGCTGTCCATCAGGGTAGCTGGCTAGTTAATCTGGCTAGCTATCCAACTTCCCTGCCAACAGGCTGCCTAATTAAGCTGGCAGATTAGCCTGCTAGCCAGCCCACTAGCTGGCTTGTTGGCTCCCTAGCCAACTAGGCAACCAGGTAGCTAGCCAGTTAAGCCAAATGCCTAGCAATGTAAGAAAACATTTGGCTAGCTATTTAAGTCATGTGGCTAGCCAGCATTCCAGTCAACTTGCTAGTTAGCTACTTAAGTCAGTTAGCTATCCAGCTACCTAGTTAAGTCAGCTAGCTATTTAGCTAGCTAGTTAATTCAGCAAGCTATTCAGCTTGCTAGTCAGCTAGCTAGCTTGTCAACTAGTTAAGTCAGCTCTCCTGTTAACTAGCCTGTTAGCTAGCTAGTTAAGTCAGCCAACTAGACAGCTAGATAGCTTGTTTGGTTTTCACTTATGTCAGCTAGATAGCCAGCTTGCTAGACAGCTAGCTAGTTAAGTCAGCTATCAAATTAGTTTGCTTTTTGTTTACCAATTGGCTATCAACACAGCTAGCTGATCATCTAACTAGTGGACTTGCTTGCTTTCCATCAGGTCA
>NW_007256873.1:1935-3255 GCF_000164805.1 Carlito syrichta
AACACATTAAACTAGCTAATTAGCTAGTTAGCTCGTTTACCAACTAGTTAAAACAGGCAGATAACTCCTTAACCAACTCGTTAAGTCAGCTTACTATCTCGTTAGCCAACTAGTTAAGTCAGGTAGCAAAGTCAGCTAGATAAACAGCCAGCAAGCTAAGTCAGCTAGCTAAATCAGTTAGCTCACTAGTTAGCTAATTATTTGTCTGCTACTTGAGTCTTTTACCTAGCTAGTTAGCTAATTAGTTAAGTCAGCTAGTTATACAGCAAGTTAAACAGTTAGCTAACTATTTAATTCAGGTATTTAAGTCAACTAGCCAACTAGTTAAGTCGGACAGTTAAGTGAGCTACCTAAGTAGTTGTCACCTACGTAATACAGCAAGTTAAGTCAGCTTTCTAATTAAGTCAGCTGGTTAAGACAGCTAGCTAGGTAGTTAGCTAACAGGTTAAGTCAGCAGGTTGAGTCAGATAGTTAGCTCCTTAACTAATTGGTTAAGTCAGCTGCTTGAGTCATCTAGGTAACTAGTTAGCAAAAGGGGTTGAGTCAGCTGACTGAATAGGCTAGCTAGCTAGTTAGCAAACGAGTTGTCAGCTGCATGAGTCAGCTAGCCAGCTAGTTAGCTAACGGTTTAAGTCAGCTGCTTGAGCCACCTAGTAAGCTTGTTAACTAAAGAGTTAAGTCGGATGATTAAGTCAGCTAGCTAACACATTAGATAACGGGCAAGGTAACAAGTTAGCTATCTGGTTAAGTCAGCTAGCTAGCTACGCAGCTAACTGTCAGGTTGTTAGCTAGGTAGCTAGCTAGTTAGCTAAATATTTAAATCAGCTGGCAGGTAGGTAGCTAGCTAGTTAGCCAACTATTTCAGTCAGCAACCTTGCTAAGTAGCTAGGTAGTTAATTCAACTAATTAAATCAGCTGGTTGGCCAACTGGCTAGATGGGTGGCAAGTTACTTAGGTCAGTTGGCTAGCCATCTGTCTAGCTGGTTAATTCTGCTAGATAAGAGCTTGCTAACCAACTGGCAAGGAAGGTAGCTAGCTAGTTAAGTCAGCTAGACAGCTACCTGTCTAGATAGTGATGTCTTCGAGTTAAGTAAACTGGCTAGCAAACTGGCTAGCTGGTTAAGTCAGTTAGTTTAGTCAGGTCTCTCTTCAGCTGGCTAGGTAGGTAGCTAACTAGATAAGTCAGATTGCTAGGCAGCAGGTTAGCTGTTCAAGACAGCTAGTTCAGTCAGCTGACTAGTCTGCTGGCTAGGTAGGTAGCTAGTTTGTTAAGTGAGCTGGCTAGCCAGCTTGCTATCTTAAGTGAGCTAGGTAAGTCAG
>NW_007256873.1:4303-5008 GCF_000164805.1 Carlito syrichta
TATGTCAGCTAGCCAGCTAGCTAGTTAGGTAGAGAGCTAGTTATGTCAGCTGGGTAGCCAGATGTCTAATTAGTTAAAGTCAGCTAGTTGTACCAGCATGCTAGCTGGTTAAGTCAACTAGCTAAATCAGTTGCCTAACCAGTTGGTTAGCTAGGTACCAAGCTAGTTAAATCAGCTGTCTAGCCAGCTGGCTAGCTAGTTAAGTCAGCTAGTTAATTCATCTGGCTTTCCAGCTGGCTAGGTAGGTATCTAGCTAGTTAAGTCAGTTGGTTAGCCAGCTGGCTAGCTAGTTAAGCCAGCTAGCTAATCAGCTGGCCAGCCAGCTGGCTAGCTAGTTAAATCAGAAAGATAAGTCAGCTCGCTTGCTAGTTGAGTCAGTTAGTTAAGTCAGCTGGCTAGCTAGCTGCCTATCTGGGTAGTTAACAAGTTAAGTCAGTTGAGTAGCCAGCTGGCTAGCTAAAGTAACCTAGTTAACTCAGCTCGCTAGCCATCTGGTTGGCTAGGAAGCTAGGTAGTTAATTTAGTGATCAAGCTAGTGGTATAGGTTGGTAGCTAGCATGTTATGTCAGCTGTCTAGCTATTAGGTGATCTAGTTATATCAGCTAGTTAAGTCAGCTGGCTATCCAGATGTCTAGCAAGGTAGATAGCAAGCTAAGTTTGATGGCTAACCAGTTGACTACTTCATTAAGTCAGCTAGTTAAGTCA
>NW_007256874.1:0-4037 GCF_000164805.1 Carlito syrichta
TGGTGACTCCTCAAGGTCGTTTTCACTTGCATTTTCGGATGACAAATGAGGCTGAGCTTTTTCCAATGTCTTTGGTGGCTGCTTGTATGTCTGCTGTTGAGATGGGTCTGTTCATATCTTTTGCTCACTGTGAAATGAGGCTGTTTGCTTTTTTCTTGTCGGCAAGTGGCAGTTCCTTGTAGTTCCGAGCTGATCATCCCTTGTCAGATGTACATTCGCAAATATGTTTTCCGCATCTGTGGGTTGCGTTTCTCTATGAGTCAGGGCCTCACTCTGATGCCCAGACGGTACTAGAGTGGTACAATCACACCTGACCACAGGGTAGACCTCCGGGGCTCAGGCAATCCTCCCAAGCGGCTGCAACGAAAAGCCTATGTCTCCAAGCCCAGCTCATTGATGACATTTTGGAGATAGAGATGAGGCTGCCTGATGTTACACAGTCATGTTTCAACTCCTGGGCTCCAGCAATCTTCCGTCCTCAGTCTGCCAAAGTGCTGGATGAGAGGTGGGAGATTCCATGCCTGGCCTACCCTTAGCAGGAGTCGTTTTGGTGCACAATGAGGCGTGCTTTGATTGCGGGGATACACTTCCTAGCTGTCCATAGCCAACGATTTAGCTTGCTTCCCTTAGGGTTCTATGAGTTTCCTTTCCTTCTCACCACCAACATTCACCACTCAACTTTGCGGAGAGCACCCTGGCATTTGTTCTTGCCACATAGTCTCCTTGAAAAGTAGCCAGACCTGTTAGTGAGAATTTCAGAGTGCTGTGATCATAGACAGTGCCTCTACTGCGAGGAAAACCTTCTCCAAACCCATGCGCGGGAGCCAACGGGAAGGACAGAGACCCACTTCTCTTGGAGTGACATCCATGCTTCAGGGGTGGGTGCTGAGTGAGGCCAGGTGTCCAGGTCCTAACAGGTGATCGCCACCAGCATGTAACCTCTGCTCTACAAGAAAAGCAGCGTGAAGACAATCTGAACCCCACTGTCCCGGCCTGCCCGGCCCTGCACAGAGCTCCAATCCTGTGAGTGGGCAACAGATGGGGGAAGGAAGCCCCAGCCTCTCGGACTCACTTGCCAGGAACGGAGCCTCCATGACTCAGAGCTGGAAGGAAGAAGACACTGACTCTCCGGTCTGGGAGCTGAGGGAAGACACAGCATCATCTTCTCGGCCACACTCAACCAAGCAGACCTTTCGTCATGTACAGCTCGGGGTGGGGATAGGTCATGGCCATGTGCCACCTACTCTCAATGCTCTCTCGGAGACCAAACCTTTCTGGTGGCTTGGATGCCTAAATTAGGACAACTTCCAGAGACTTTCAAGAACTTTTGGAAAGCAGCAGCTATCATGGGCTAGGATTGTTCTCCGAGTGGATGTCCACCGAGCTCCCATACTGTTGGTGCAGGTGTGGAATCTCTAGGCTTTTTCTTCAATTATTCATTGGAAGGCATTCATCGGCATTTCGGACACCAATCCTCAGCCACGTATAGTAAAATGAATTCAATTAGAAACCATGCCAAGTGGGATTGATTTCTGGGAAACATGTGTAGCACAACGTACAAAACGTAAATGTCATTTCAACAAAACTCAACAAAGGAAAATTCCGCACTAGCAGTATAAAAGTAGCCACAGACAACCTTCTTTATTGAGGTCGAAGGGATTTGAGAAAAATTCACACTGATTCATGATACAAACACTAAAATGTAACTCCGAATAGAAGAAAACCTCCTTCACCTGATAAAGGCCACATAGGAAAACACAAAACTGACATGATTACTCCATGGTGAAACTCTCAGCTTTTCCCTGAAGATCAAGAAGTATACGTGGATATAGTCTTCCACCACTTCCCTTCAAGATAGGGTCAAGAATGCTGAACAGAGCAATTAAACAAAAAACAATTTTTCAAGGTATCCTCACGGGAGACGAAGAAGTAAAGTTAACTCAGTTCTCATAGACACGACGCGACGTACAGACAGCTCCAACAAGTTCACCAGACACACACACACATACACACACACTCACACACACACACTCACCCTTTCAGAACTCAAAATTCAGCATTGTTGCGGGACACAAATTCAACATACAAACACCTGGTGTCTCTCTACACTTTCAAAGTCCACCTGAAGAAACCACTAAGGAAACAATTCAATTACCATAGCAGCCAAAACCACAAAATAGTACAAAAACAAAGTTAAGCGGACAATAGAACAGTACACTAAACAGGACACACTCATGCTGATAGACATTGCACAGGACATAAGCCAATGGAAAGGAAATACTGGGTTCAATAAATAAAAACCATGACGTGGGAAGATGCCACTACTACACAACGCATTAAGAACAGAAAGAAATCTCGACCAAAACCCAAATGTCTTGTATTTCAGTAGAATTGCATGAGACCTGCAATAGCCCAAACTGTCCTCAAAACGGGCAAAGTTTAGGGTTTCACACTTTCTGGTTTCACCAAAGTCCAGGAAACCAAACACAGAGGCAATGGTATAAAACCCTAACGATTGATCCATGGAACAGAACGAACACTGAGGAATCAGTGGACACATTTATGGCCACATACATTCCGTGGGAATAGGGCAGTCCTTCCACACACACTTCTCAGAAAACTGGATACTCTCATGCATAATCCAGCAGTTCCACGTCCAGCAAAAGCCACAACACAGGTAAGAAAATACAAGAAAAGAAGAGTCTGTGAACTCACGGTTAAGGGTCCATGTCCAAGAGCGGCCTGACTCACGTTCCCTCGACGTGGTAGGGGGGCCCCAGCTCCGCCGCCTGCGGGGGGCCCAGCTCCGCCGCCAGCGGGGGGCCCAGCTCCGCGGCCAGCGGGGGGCCCAGCTCCGCGGTCGTCCCAGTCGCCGCGAGCCACACTCTGGGGTCCCGCAGCGCGGGAGTCCGAAGCACTCCGTGGGAGGCCGCGGCCCGGGAGGCGGAACCGCGTTGCGCCTCGGTGCTCGCAGGCAGGATTCTGAGGAAGGATCGCGTCAACCCAGCAGGTCACGCGGCCGGGACGCGACGCGCCGTCCTCACGCCAGGGCGCTGCAGCCCGCAATGGCGAGGGACCCGGAGCCCCGCCCCCACAAGAGAGAGATGACAGCAGGTACCATTCATTGTGCAGGGTAGGTGTCTGACACCCCGCAACGACTCCCACGTAACGTTAACACAGGGAAACACGCAAACGTGGTCAGAAAGAAAACATGCCAGAAAGCTCCACATACCTCCGCAGGGAAAAAGACACACATCTGGAGAATGCATTTGAAGTAGCAGTATACAGTTGCTGTCGTCAATGAAACATATCCAGTCAGTCAACTGGGATACATTTCAAAAATAAGTTAACTAACAATCAGCAACAGGATATTTTATCTAAGCACGTTTCAATAAAATAAGGGTCTGTGTTTTTATTTCGGTGTGGAAAAAAGTGGTTAAGGCTACAGCAACAAGAAGTTCTTTCTAATGACTGGCTATGGATTCAGGGCTCTGGTGTAAACTTTTGCTTCTTAATTTGTAATTTGAAAGAGGTAGGGTACAATTCAGGTGAAATATATTAATATTCATTTTACAGGAACCCTTGTTGTTCAGGCCTGTCCCCGACCGTCCCGGCACCCCGGGCAGAATCCAACTACTGCAAGTCCTGGCCCTCCCCCTCCCCTGCATCTCCCAACTCTGAAAATCTTTTTTGTTGTCGTTATTATGATGGTTGTGCAAGGTCCACTTATGAGTGAGTACATGTGATACTCAGTTTTTGCTTCCGTGAAAGGTCACCCAGTAGTATAGACTCTAACTCCATCCAGGTTTCCGTGAACTTCGTGAGTTTGTTCTCGTTGTGACTGCATAATATGGCATTGTTCCTACGTACCACATATTTTGAATCCAGTCCTCTTTAGATGGGCAGGATGGTTGGCTCCATGTTCTTGCTACTGCGAACAATGTGGCGATAACATACATGTGCAAATATCTCTTGGAGAGAGGGATTTCGTTCCTTCCTGGTATGTTCCCAGTAGGAGGATGGCAGGGTCGATTTTT
>NW_007256874.1:5489-7514 GCF_000164805.1 Carlito syrichta
GTGGGATTGATTTCTGGGAAACATGTGTAGCACGACGTACAAAACGTAAATGTCATTTCAACAAAACTCAATCAAAGGAAAATTCCGCACTAGCAGTATAAAAGTAGCCACATACAACCTTCTTTATTGAGGTCGAAGGGATTTGAGAAAAATTCACAGTGATTCATGATACAAACACTAAAATGTAACTCCGAATAGAAGAAAACCTCCTTCACCTGATAAAGGCCACATAGGAAAACACAAAACTGACATGATTACTCCATGGTGAAACTCTCAGCTTTTCCCTGAAGATCAAGAAGTATACGTGGATATAGTCTTCCACCACTTCCCTTCAAGATAGGGTCAAGAATGCTGAACAGAGCAATTAAACAAAAAACAATTTTTCAAGGTATCCTCACGGGAGACGAAGAAGTAAAGTTAACTCAGTTCTCATAGACACGACGCGACGTACAGACAGCTCCAACAAGTTCACCAGACACACACACACATACACACACACTCACACACACACACTCACCCTTTCAGAACTCAAAATTCAGCATTGTTGCGGGACACAAATTCAACATACAAACACCTGGTGTCTCTCTACACTTTCAAAGTCCACCTGAAGAAACCACTAAGGAAACAATTCAATTACCATAGCAGCCAAAACCACAAAATAGTACAAAAACAAAGTTAAGCGGACAATAGAACAGTACACTAAACAGTACACACTCATGCTGATAGACATTGCACAGGACATAAGCCAATGGAAAGGAAATACTGGGTTCAATAAATAAAAACCATGACGTGGGAAGATGCCACTACTACACAACGCATTAAAAACAGAAAGAAATCTCGACCAAAACCCAAATGTCTAGTATTTCAGTAGAATTGCATGAGACCTGCAATAGCCCAAACTGTCTTCAAAATGGGCAAAGTTTAGGGTTTCACACTTTCTGCTTTCACCAAAGTCCAGTAAACCAAACACAGAGGCAATGGTATAAAACCCTAACGATTGATCCATGGAACAGAACGAACACTGAGGAATCAGTGGACACATTTATGGCCACATACATTCCGTGGGAATAGGGCAGTCCTTCCACACACACTTCTCAGAAAACGGGATACTCTCATGCATAATCCAGCAGTTGCACTTCCAGCAAAAGCCACAACACAGGTTAGAAAATACAAGAAAAGAAGAGTCTGTGAACTCACGGTTAAGGGTCCATGTCCAAGAGCGGCCTGACTCCCGTTCCCTCGACGTGGTAGGGGGGCCCCAGCTCCGCCGCCTGCGGGGGGCCCGGCTCCGCCGCCAGCGGGGGGCCCAGCTCCGCGGCCAGCGGGGGGCCCAGCTCCGCGGTCGTCCCAGTCGCCGCGAGCCACACTCTGGGCTCCCGCAGCGCGGGAGTCCGAAGCACTCCGTGGGAGGCCGCGGCCCGGGAGGCGGAACCGCGTTGCGCCTCGGTGCTCGCGGGCAGGATTCTGAGGAAGGATCGCGTCAACCCAGCAGGTCACGCGGCCGGGACGTGACGCGCCGTCCTCACGCCAGGGCGCTGCAGCCCCGCAATGGCGAGGGACCCGGAGCCCCGCCCCCACAAGAAAGAGATTGACAGCAGGAACCATTCATTGTGCAGAGTAGGTGTCTGATACATTTCAACAACTCCAACGTAACACTAACACATGAGAAAACGCAAACATGGTCAGAAAGGAAACATGCCAGAGATCTACACATACCGCTGCAGGGAAAAGGACACAAATCGGGACAATTCATTTTAAGCAGTAGTATACAGTTGCTATCTATACTCAATGAAACATATCGAATGAGTCAACTGGGATATATTTCAAAAATAAGTTAATTAAAAATCAGCAATAGGATATTTTATCTAAGCACATTTCAATAAAATAAGGGTCTGTGTTTTTATTTCGGTGTGGAAAAAAGTGGTTAAGGCTACAGCAACAAGAAGTTCTTTCTAATGACTGGCTATGGATTCAGGGCTCTGGTGTAAACTTTTGCTTCTTAATTTGTAATTTGAAAGAGGTAGG
>NW_007256875.1:0-1835 GCF_000164805.1 Carlito syrichta
GTTCAGAATAAAGTAGAAGAAAAAAGGGATAGAAAGCTTACTTAAAGAAATAATAGCAGAAAAAATTACAAATTTGGAGAAAGATAAAAATATTCAGGTACAGGAATGTCAAAAGTCTCCAGTCAGATTCAATCCAAATAAGACTACCTCAAGATATAATCAAACTGCTAAAAATCAAACACAGAGGATACTGAATGCATCAAGAGAAAAGAAACAAATAAGAAAGTTCCAACAAGGCTGGCAGCATACTTCTCAGCAGGAAAATTACAGGCCAAAGAGTGCTAAGATATATTTTAAGCGATGAACTAAAGACTGCCAACCAAGTATAGTAGATTCATAAAAGCTGTCCTTCAGAAAATTTCCCAGACAAACAAAAGCTGAGGGATTTCATTATGAACCAAACTTTCTTATAAGAAATGCTAAAATTTGTTCTTCAATCCTCCCTAAAAACTATGCTAATAGTAATGTAAAAACACTGAAAGTACAAAATTTACTGATAAAAGTAAAAGCACAAATTCAGAGTACTTTAACACTGTAATGGTGACGTGTAGATCACTTATGTATTCAGTTCTTAGGTTAAAGTAGAAAAGTAGTAAACACTAAAAGCTAGCCGGGCTCGGTGTCTCAGCCTGTAATCTCACGTCTTGGGAGGCTAAGGTGAGTGGATTGCTTGAGCCCTCAGGTTCGAGACCTGCCTGGGCAACTTGGTGACACCTCATCTCTACAATAAATCAAAAAATTAGCTGGGTGTGGTAGCACGTGACTGTAGCTCCAGCTACTTGGAAGGCTGAGGTGGAAGGATCGCTGGAACCCAGGAGGTCGAGGCTGTGGTGGCTGGGAACGGCCACTGCACTCCAGTCTGGGCGACAGAGTGAGACTCCAACACAAAAAAACAAAACAAAACACTAAATGCTACAATAACTTGTTAAAAGATATACAATATAAAAAGATATAAATGTAAAATATAAATTTCCAAGTTTGAAAGAAAGAAATTTACAGATGACCTAATTCTATATAGAAAATACTAAAGACTTCACTAAAAAATTGTTATAGCTAATAAATTCAGTAAATTTCAGGATACAAAATGAGCATACAAAAACAAATAACATTTCTATACACTAACATCAAATTATCTGAAAGAAAATTTAAAAATCCACCTATAATAGTTATTTAGAAAGCTTGAAAATAAATTTAACAAAGGAGGCAAAAGATCTCTACACTGAAAATTATAAGATATTGATGAAAGAAATTGAAGAAGACAAATAGAAATATATCTCATGTTTATGGATGGGAAGAACTAATGTTGTTAAAATGTTCATATGACTCAAAGCAATTTACATATCAGATGCATTCTCTATCAAAATACCAATGACATTCTTCGCAGAAATAGAAAAAATGATCCTAAAATTTATGTGGAAATACAAAAGACACTGAATAGCTGAAGCAATCTGTGCAAAAAAGCAAAATACAAAATAAAAAAACAATTGTCTGCATCACATTACTTGACTGGAAGATATATCACAAAGTTATAGTTACCAAAACAGTAGGAAAACAGAAGCTGGCATAACACCAGAAACATAGAGCAATGGACCAGAATAGAAAGCCCCAAGATAAACCCATGCATTTACAATCAACTGATTTTTGACAGAAGTGTTCAGAACACACAATGGGGAAAGAAAGGATAATCTCTTCAATAAATGGTGAAGGAAAACTGGATATCCACATGCATAAAAATGAAATTATGTTACCCGTATTCAAAAATCAACTCAAAATGGATTAAAAATTTAATGTAAGACTGCTAGAAGAAAAGGTAGAAGAAAAGCTTCATGACTTTG
>NW_007256875.1:2780-3243 GCF_000164805.1 Carlito syrichta
GGAAAGATCAAAATCAAAATAAGTAAGGATAGTACTGTATTATAACCCAGTAACTAAAATAGTAATTGATGAATCTACACTGAAAGTAAGTAGAATAGTGGATGGATGGATGGATGGATGGATGGATGGATGGATGGATGGATGGATGAATGGATGGATTAATAGATGAATGAAAAGAATGATGGAAAGATGGAAAGGAAGATAACAATATAGATAGACAGATGGATGCAAAGAAAATGATCTTCCTTTAGTAAAATGCCAACTGATAAATATGGAGGAAATAGTAGAGTTGGAAAATCATTGTACTAAAGACACATTCAGACAATAATTGTTAGCAGATACTATGCTAGGAGATGAAAGCCTGATGAAGAATAGGATATTTGCATTATCTGAAAGTGTCTCCTTTCAGATAATTTAAGATAATAGTAAGTAGTACACAAATAAATTAGACTACAACTTTATT
>NW_007256876.1:0-7517 GCF_000164805.1 Carlito syrichta
GTTAAATCAACTGGCTTTTAACTGGCTACCTAGGTACCTAGGCTGTTAAATTAGCCTGCTAGTTAGCTAATTCATTTAGTTAAGTCAGCTGGCTAGACAGCTGGCTAGCTAGGTAGCTAGATAATTATGTCAGCAGGCTAAACCGCTGGCAAGCTAGTTAAGGCGCTTAGTTTAGTCAGCTGAGTAGCCTGCAGCCTAACGATATAGCAAACAATTTAATTCAGCTGATTTGCAAGCACACCAGCTATTTATGTCAGCTAGTTAAGTCAGTTGGCTAGGCAGGTGGTTAGCTAAATAACGAGCTATTTATTTTAGTTGGCTATTCAGCTTGCTATGTAATTAAGTCAGCTAGTTAAGTCAGCTGGCTAGCTAGCTAGCTAGCTATGTAGAGAGCTAGTTAATTCAGCTGGCTTGACAACTGGCTAACGAGATAAGTCAGCTAGTTCAGTCAGCTTGTTTGCCAGTTGGCTAGCAGATTAAGTCAACTAATTAATTCAGCTGGCTTCCCAGCTGGCTAGCTAGGTAGCAAGCTAGTTATGTCAGCTGGCTAGCCAGCTTGCTAGAAAGTTAAGTCAGCTAGTTAATTAAACTGGCTTCCCAGCCAGCTAGCTAGGTATCTAACTAGTTAAGTCAGCAGGCTAGCCAGCTGGGTAGCTGGTTAAATCAGCTAGTTAATTCAGTTCACAAGCCAGCACTCTAGCTACATAAGTCAGCTAGTAACGTAGGCTGGCCAGCCAGCTGGCAATCAGGATAAGTAAGCTAGTTGCGTCAGCTGACCAGACAGCTGGCTAGCTAGGTAGTTAGCTAGTTAAGTCAGCTAGTTAAGTCATCCGACTACCTAAGTAGCTAGCAAGTTAAGTCATTTAGTTAAGTCAGGTGTCTAGATTGCTGCAAAACAGTGTTAGCTAGCTAAATCAGTTGGCTAGCTAAATTAGCTAAACAGTGTTAGCTAGTTAACTCAGCTGGCTAGCCAGGTGGCAAGCTAGGTAAGTCACGGAGTTAAGTGAGCTCACTGGCAAACATGTTAGCTAGGTAATTAAGTAGTTAACCCAGCTGACAAGCCAGCAGGCTATGTAGGTAGGTAGATAGTTGTGTGAGCTGGCTAGCCATGAGGCTATGGTGTTATATCACTTAGTTAAGTCACTTGGCTATCCAGATTTCTAGATAGGTAGTTAGCTAGTTAAGTATGTTGCCTAGCCAGCTGGCTACTTCGTTAAGTCAGCTAGTTAAGTCAGCTGGCTATGCTGCTGGTTAGCTAAATAGCTAGTCAATAAAGTCAGCTAGCTAGCCAGTTGGCAAGTTAGTTAAGTCAGCTAGTTTAGTCAGCTGGCTAACCCGCTGGCTAACTAGTTAATTTAACTCGTTATGTCAGTTTCCTAGCCAGCTACCTAGTTATTAAAAAGCTAGTTCTGTCAGATGGGTAGGCAGCTAACCCACTGGTAATTTCAGCTACTTAAGTCAGCTGGCTAGCTAGGTATCTAGCTAGTTAATTCATCTAGATATGTCAACTAGCTAGCTAGTTAAGTCAGGTAGTTAATTCAGCTAGCTATATGATAGCTAGCTAGGGAGCTAGCTAGTTAAAGCTGCTAGTTAAGTCAGCTGATGAGGTAGGTAGCTAGCTGGTTAAGTCAGCTATTAAGGTAAGCTGACTAGTTCGTTAAGTCACCTAGTTAAGTCAGCTCAGTGTCCAGCAGGTTAGCTACGTAGTTAGGTAGTTAAATCGGCGGGCAATCCAGTGGCCTAGCTATGTTGGTAGCTAGTTATGTCAGTTGGTTAAGTCAGCTGTCTGTCCAGCTGTCTGTCTAGGTAGCTAGCTAGTTAAGTCTGCTGGCTAGCCAGCTGGCTTCTTGTTTGAGTCAGCTAGTTTAGTCAGCTGTCTAACCTGATGGCTAGCAAAATAGCTAGACAATTAAGTCGACTGGCTAACCAACTGACTAGCTAGTTAAGTCAACTTGTTAAGTCAGCTGCTAGCCAGCTTGCAATCTATGTAGCTAGCTACTTATGTCAACTGTATAGCCATCTGACTAGATAGTTGTCACCTAGATAAGTCAGCTGACTAGTCCACTGGCTAGCTAGGTAGCTTGCTATTTAAGTCACCTAGTTAGACAGCTGGCTATGTAGATAAGTCACCTAGTTAATTCAGCTGGATAGCTATGTAGCAAGCTACGTAATTCAACTGGCTAGGAAGCAGGTCAGCTAGTTAAGAGAGATAGTTAAATCAGCTGGCTAGTCATCTGGCTAGATAGGTAGTGACCTAGTTAAGTCAGTTGGCTGCCCAGATGGCTAGCTAATTAAGTCAGCTAGTTAAGTCAGCTGACTATCCAGGTGGCTAGAGAAGTAGAGAGCTAGTTTAGTCAGCTGGCAGACCAGCTGGATAGCTAGTTAAGTCAGCTAGTTTAGACACCTGACTGGCCAACTGCCTAGCTCGTTTATCAAGTAGTTAATTCAACCTGCTTACCAGCTTCCTAGCTAGTTTAGTCACCTCGTTAATTCAGTTGACTAGCCTGCTCCCTTGCTAGTCAAAAAGCTAGTCAATTCAGAAGACTAGATAGCTGGCTAGCTAGCTATTTCAGCTAGTTAAGTCAACTGGCTAGCTAGGTAGGTAGCTAGTTAAGTCAGCTATTAATGTCAGCTGGCTAGCTAGTTAAGTCAGCTAGTTAAGTTGGTTAGCTAGCTAGATAGCTACCTAGGTAGCTAGCTGGGAATTTCAGATGGTTAAGTCATATGGCTATTTAGGAAACTAGCTAGTTAAGTGAGTTGTGAACTAGTTAATCAGTTTGTTAAGTCAGCTGGTTTATTCAGCTGCCTAGCTGGGTAGATAGCTTGTTAAGTCAGCTGGCAGGCCAGCTGGTTAGCTAGGAAGCTAGGTTGTTAAGTCAGCTGACAAGCCAGCGGGATGCATAGGTAGCTAGCTATTTAAGTAAGCTGGCTAGCCCTCTGGTTAGCTAATTATGTGAGCGAGTTAAGTAAACTGGCTAGCCAGCTGGCTAACGAGTTAAATCAGGTAGTTGGGTCAGCTACCTAGCCAGCTGGCAAGCTGTTTAAGTCAGCTAGTTAAATCAAGTGGCCTAGCCAATTGGCTAGCTAGGTAGCTGCATAGTTAACTCAGCTGTCTACCCAGCTGGCTAGCTGGTTAAATAAGCTAGGTAATTCAGCTGGCAACCAGCTGCCTAGTAAGTTAAGTCAGCTAGTTAAGTCAGCTGGCAAGCAGCAGGCTACCAAGTTGTCAGCTACTTAAGTCACCTGGCAACTGGCAGACTAGCTAGTAAAGTCAGCACATTAAGTTAGTTGGTTATCCATCTGGTTAGCTAGTTAAAAAATTAGTTAATTCAGATGGCGATTCATCTGTCTAGGTAGTTATTTTAGGTGGTTAAGTCAGCTGACCAGCTAGGAAGCTAGCTATATAAGTAAGCTAGTTATGGCATCTAGGTAGCTAGTTAAGTCAGTTAGTTTATTCAGCTGGCTAGCTAGATAGCTAGGTAGGTAGTGAGCTAGTTAAGTCAGCTGTCTAGCCAGCTTGCTAGCTGGTTAAATCATTTAGTTAATTCAGCTGGCCAGCCAGCTGTCTAGTTAGTTTAGTCAGCTAGTTACATCAACTGGCTAGTTAGTTAAGTCAGTTAGGTAAATCAGCTGGCAAACCAGCCTCCTAATGGAGTAGCTAGCTAGTAAAGACAGCTGGCTAGCTAGCTGGTTAGCAAGTTAAATCACCTATTTATGTCAGCTTGCTGGCTGGCTGTATGCTAGGTAGTGAGGCAGTTAAATCAGCTGGCAATCCAGTGGGAAATTTAGGTAGGTAGCTAGTTAAGTCAGCTGACTACCCATCAGTCTATCTAGTTATGTAATCTAGTTAAGTCAGCTGGCTATGTAGCTGTCTACCTAGTTAGCTGACTGGTAAGTCTGCTGGCTAGCCAGCTAGCTACTTTGTTAAGTCAGCTAGTTAAGTCAGCTGGCTAGTCTACTGGCTAGCTAGTTAGGTAGGCAATAAAACCACCTGGCTATAGAGCTGACCAGCTACTTAAGCCAGGTAATTTAGTCACCTGGCTAATCAGCTGGCTAGCTGGTTAAGTCAGCTCATAAAGTCAGTTGCCTAGTCAGCTGGCTATCTAGTTAAAAAGCTTGTTATAATGGATGTGTAGCTATCTGGCTCGCTAGTTATTTCAGCTAGTTAAGTCAGCTGGGTAGCTAGTCAGCTAGCTAGTTAAGCCAGCTTGATATGTCAGCTAACTAGCTAGTTAAGTCAGCTATTTAAGTCAGGTAGCTATACTGTAGCTAGCTAGGTAGCTAAAAAGTTGAATCAGCTAGTTAAATCAGTTGGCTTACTAGGTAGCTAGCTAGTTGTCAGCTATTTAAGTCAGCTGTATAGCTAGTTAAGTCTGTTAGTTAAGTCAGTTGGAGAGCCAGCTGCCAAGCAGGATAGCTGGCTGTAACTCAGCTGACTAGCCGGCTGGCTAGCTAGTTAAGTCACATAATTAACACAGCTTGCTCTCCAGCAGGATAGCTAGGTAGATAGGTAGATAAGACAGCTTGAAAGCAAGCAAGCTATGTAGGTAGGTAGCTAGTTAAGTCAGCTGGCTAGTCTTCCAGCGTCTAGCTATGTTAGCTAGTTAAGTCACCAAGTTATTCAGCTGTCTAGCTAGGTAACTAGCTAGTTAAGTCTGCTGGCTAGCCGGCTGTTTACTTCATGCAGTCAGCTAGTTAAGTCAGCTGGCTAACTTGCTGGCTAGCTACGGAGCTGGGCAATTAAGTCATCTGGCTAGCCAATTTGGTAGCTAGGTAGCTAGCTAGTTACGAAGTTAGGCAATTAAGTCAACTGGCTAGCCAGCTGGCTAGCTAGGCAGTTACCTAGTTATGTCAGCGGTCTAGTCAGATTGCTAGCTAGTTAAGTCACCTAGTTAAGTCACTTTCTATCCACGTGGCTAGAGGTAGAGAGCTACTTAAGTCACCTGGCTAGCCAGCTTGCTAGCTAAGCAGCTAGCTAGTTAGGTCAACTGTCTAGCCTGCTGGCTAGCTAGTTTAGTCACCTACTTAAGTCAGCTGACTAGGCATCTGGCTCCCTAGGTGGCCGGCTATTTAAGTCAGTCAGCTAGACAGCTGACTGGCTAGATAACTCACCTAGTTAATTCAGCTGAATAGCCAGCTGGCTAGCTGTGTAGAATGCTTGTTAATTCAACTGGTTAGAAAGCAGGCCAGCTGTTTAAGACAGCTAGTTAAGACAGCTAGTTAAGTCAGCTGGCTAGCCAGCTGTCTGACTAGTTAGTCACCTAGTTAAGTCAGTTGGCTATCCAGCTGGCTAGCTAAATAAGTCAGCTGTCTATCCACGTGGCTAGAGAGGTAGAGCGCTGGTTAAGTCAGCTGGCTATCCAATTGGATACCTAGTTAAGTCAGCTAGTTTAGTCACCTGGCTGGTGAGCTACCTAACTTGTTAATCAAATAGTTAAGTCAGGTGGCTAACCAACTGGATAGCTAGTTAAGTCACCTCATTAAGTCAGCTAGCTAGCCATCCCCTAGCTAGTTAAAAAGATAGTCAACTCAGATGACTAGACAATAGGCTTCCTAGTTATTTCAGCTAGTTTAGTCAGCTGGCTAGCTAGGTAGCCAACTAGTTAAGTCAGCTAGTTATGTCAACTTGCTAACTTGTTAAGGCAACTAGTTAAGATGGATTTCTAGCAAGATATCTAGCTATGTAGCTGGCTAGTTATTTCAGCTAGTGAATTCAGCTGGCTAGCTAGGTAGCTAGCCAGTTAAGTCAGCTAGTTAACTCAGTTGACTACCTAGTTAAGTCAGCTAGTTAAGTCAGCTGGATAGCCAGCTGCCTAGCTGGGTAGCTAGCTAGTGAAGTCATCTGGCTAGCCAGCTGGCTAGCTAATTAAGTCACCTAGTTAACTCAGCTCACTAGTCAACTTGTTAGCTAGGTAGCTAAGTAGTTAAGTCAGCTGGTAAGCCAGTGGGATACATAGGTAGCTATCTAGTTAAGTCAACTGGCTAGCCACTTGGCTTGCTCGAGGTGTCAGGTAGTTAAGTCAGCTGGCTAGACAGCTGGCTAGCTGGTTAAGTCAGTTAGTTAATAAGCTTGATAGCCACCTGACTAGGTAGTTAGCTAGTTAATTAAATCAGCTGGCTAGCCAGCTTCCTAGCTAGTTAAGTCAGTGAGTTAAGTGAACTGGCTAGCCAGTTGGCTAGCTAAGTGGCTAGCTAGTATAGCCAGTTGGCTAGCAGGATGCCTATCTAGTTAAGTCAGCTAGTTAAGTCAGCTTGCTAGACAGCTGGCTAGCTAGGTGACTAGCAAGTTAAGCCACCTTGTTAGCATGCTGCTCAGGTAGGTGGGCAGCTTGTTAAGCAGGATGACTAGCTGGATGGCCAGCAGAGTTACTGGCCAGTTAATGAGCTGGCTATCCCAATGTCCAGCCTTCCGGCTGGCTATTTAGCTGGTTGGCTAGCCAAGTGATCAACCTGCTAGCTAGCTAGCCTCTTGCCTAACCAGCTAGCCAGCCAGGGAGCTAGCTAGTTAAGAAAGGTGGCTAGACGTGTAGCCAACCAGATAGCTAGCTAGTTAAGTCAGCTGGCTAGCCAGCTACCCAGCAAACTAGCTAGTCAGCTAGTTAAGTCAGCTAGATAGTCAGCTAGCTAGTTATGTGAGCTAGCAACTCAGCTAACTATTCAGGTACCTAGTTAAGATAGCCAGCTAGTCAGGTTCCTAGTCTGCTATCTTGTTAAGTAAGGTAGCAAATCAGCTAGTTACTTAGCTAACTTGTTGGCTAGCAACTCGGCTAGCTGGTGAGCTAACTAGTGGACTCCTTCGCTTTCCATCAGGTCAGCTAATTAGTAGGCTCGCTCGCCTGCCAACTGGTCAGCAAACTAGTTGTCTTGCACGCCAGCCAACAGGTCAACTAACTTGGCGGCTCGCTTGCAGGGCAACAGCTCTGCTAACTAGTTGGCTTGCTCGCCAGCCAACTAGTTAAGTCAGCTCACTGATCGGCTCACTAGCTGGATGATTAGTTATGGCAGTGATGCGTCGGTTCACTCGCCAGCATACTAGTTAATTCCCTGAGCAGTCGGTTCTCTCACCGGCCAACTAGTTAAGTGAGCTCACCTGTGTGGTCACTCGCCAGCCGACTAGTTAATTCATCTTAACTTTCAGCCTATTAGTGGTCCAATAAGTTAAGTCAGATAACCAATTGGCCGACTAGTGGGCCAACTTCTCAGCTGACAAATTAGGTCAGCTAAATAGACGGCCGAATAGTTAGGTCACCTAACTAGTCAGCTAACTTGTTGGCAGACTAATTAGGTGAGCAGACTACCCAGCCAAATACTTACCCAAACTAACTATGGAGCCAACTCGTCAGCCAGCTATTTAAGCAAGGTAAATTGTCGGCCGATTAGTTGGACAACTTCTTAAGCTAGCTAACAAGTTGGCTGAGTAGTCAGCTAATGTGTTAAACCAGTTAGCTAGATGGCTGACGCATCAGCCAACAAGTTATGTCACCTAGCTAACTCAGTTAAGCAACTAGTTAAGTCAG
>NW_007256877.1:0-953 GCF_000164805.1 Carlito syrichta
GTGGGTCGACTAGTTAGGTCAGCTAACTTGTGGGACGACTAGTTAGGTCAGCAAACTAGTCGGCAAACTAGTTAGGTCAGCAAACTTGCCAGCCCAATAGTTAGCCAAGCTTACTTGTGGGCCAACTCGTCAGTCAACTAATTAACCCAGCTAACTAGTCAGACAACTATTTGCCCTACTTGTTAAGCCAGCT
The DNA here is from genome assembly GCF_000164805.1 of Carlito syrichta. Taxonomy (NCBI): domain Eukaryota; kingdom Metazoa; phylum Chordata; class Mammalia; order Primates; family Tarsiidae; genus Carlito; species Carlito syrichta. The sequence goes on from NW_007256877.1 coordinate 194, forward strand.
AACAAGTCGGCCAAGTAGTCAACCAATGTGTTAAACCAGATAAGAAGTAGGCTGAATCGTCAGACAAGTTGTCACCTACCTAACATGTTATCAACTAATTAAGACAGCTAGTTAACTCATTTACCAAATAGTTAAAACAGTTAGCTAACTTGTTAACCAACTCGTTAAGTCAGCTAGCTATCTCATTGGTCAACTAGGTAAATCAGCTAGATAAGTCAGCTAGCTAACTAGTTAGCTAGCTAAGTCAGCTAGCTAAGACAGCTAGTTCATTATTTTGCTAACTATTTAAGACAGCTACTTAAGTCTGCTACCTAACTAGTTAGCTAACTAGTTAACTCAGCCAGTTATTCAGCCAGCTAAATATTTAGCTAACTATTTCATTCAGGTAGGTAAGTCAGCTAGCTAACTAGTTAAGTCAGCTAGCTAAGTCAGCTAGTTAAGTCAGCTTTCTAATTTAGTTAGCTAGTAAAGACAGCTAACTAGGAAATTAGCTAATGGGTTAAGTCAGCAGGTTGAGTCAGGTAGTTAGCTAGTCAACTGAAGTGATAAGTCAGCTGGTTGAGTCAGCAGGCTAACTAGTTGGCAAACGGGTTGAGTCAGCTGTTTGAGTACCCTAGCTAGCTAGTTAGCTAACCAGTTATGTCATCTGGATTAGTCAGCTAGCTAGCTTGTTAGCTAACAAGTTAAGTCAGATGTTTGAGTCAGCTAGCTAGCTCATAGCTAACAAGTTAAGTCAGGATGATTAAGTCAGTCAGCTAGC
>NW_007256877.1:1450-4788 GCF_000164805.1 Carlito syrichta
TAATTTACCTAGTTAAGAGAGCTGGCACGCCAACTGGCATCGTAGGTAGCTAGCTAGCTAAGTCAGTTAGATAACTACATGGCTAGCTAGTGATATCAGTGAGTTACATCAGTGTCTAGCCAACTGGGTATCCGGTTAAGTCAGCTAGTTTTGTCAGCTTTCTAGTCAGCTGGCTAGTTAGGTAGCTAGCTAGATAAGTCAGCTTGCAAGCCAGCAGGCAAACTGTTCATTTCTGCTAGTTAAGTCAGCAAGCTTACCTGCTGGCTAGGTAGCTAGCTAGTTAAGTGAGATGGCTAGGTAGCTTGCTAGCTTAAATCAGCTAGGTAAGTCAGCTGACTAGCCAGGTGGCTATATAGGTAGCCAGCTATTTAAGGCAGCCGTTTAGCCAGTTGACTTGCTAGTTAAGTCATCTAGTTAAGTCACCTGGCAACCAGCTGGCTAGTTAGTTAAGTCAGCTCGTTAAGACAGTTGACTATCCAGCTGGTTAACTAGGTAAACAGTTAAGTCAGATGGGTAGTCATCAGTCTAGCTAGTTATTTCAGCTAGTTAACTCAGCTGGCTAGTTAGAAAGCTAGCTATATGTCAGCTAGTCATGTCAGCAGGTCAGCTAGTTGTCACCTAGTTAAGTCTGCTGGCTAGCCAGCTGGCTAACTATTTAGCAAGCTAGTTAATTCAGCTGACTACCAATCAGGCCAGCTATACAAGTCAGCTATTAAAGTCAGGTTGCTAGCCATATGAGTAGCTAGGCTTTGAGATAATTAACTCAGTTGGCTTGTCAGCTAGCTAGCTAAATATGTCAACTACATAATTCAGCTGGCTAGCCAGCTAACTAGCTAGGTAGACAGCTAGTTAAGTCAGCTGGCTAGTCAGCTGGCTCACTAGTTAAGTCATCTAGTTTAGTCAACTGGCTAGCAAGCTGGCTAGATTGTAGAGTCAACTAGTTAAGTCAGCTGCGTATCCAGCAGGCTAGCTAGGTAGAAAGCTAGTTATGTCAGTTGCCTAGCAAGTGGGATAGTTAGTTAAGTCAGCTAGTTAATTTGGTTGGCCTCCCAGTTGGCTAGCTAGGTAGTTAGCTAGTTAAGTCAGCTGGCTAGCCAGCTGGCTAGCTGTTAAATATTTCTAGTTAATTCAGCTGGACAGCCAGCTAGCTAGTTAAGTCAGCTGGCCAGTCAGCTGGCTAGCTGGTTATGTCAGCTACTTAAGTGAGCTTTCCAGGAAGTTGGCTGCTAGGTAGCTAGCTAGTAGAGTCTGCTAGTTAAGTCAACTGGCTACCTAGGTAGCTATCTAGGTAAGTCACCTAGATGAGTCAGCTGGCTAGCCAGTTAAGTCAGTTAGTTATATCAGCTGGCTAGCCAGCTGCCTAGCAAGTTAGCTAGCTAATTAAGGCAGCTGCCTAGCCTGATGGCAAGCTAGTTAAGTAATTTAGTTAAGTCAGTGCACTGGCCTGCAAGTTAGCTAGGTAGGTAGGTAGTTAATTCAGCTGACAAGCCAGCACGTTATGTTTGTAGGTAGCTAGTTAAGTCAGCTGACTAGCCATCAGACTATCTAGTTATGTCAACTAGTTAAGTCAGTCGGCTATACAGCTGCCTAGTCAGGTAGCTACCTATTTAAGTCTTCTGGCTAGCCAGCTGGACAACTAGATTAGTCAGTTAGTTTAGTCAGCCGGCTAACCAACCATCTGGCTAGCTGTTTAAGTCAACTCGTTAAGTCAGTTGTCTAGCCAGCTGGCTAGATGGTCAAAAACCTAGTAACATCAGATGGGTAGCCATATGGCTAGCTAGCTATTTCAGCTAGTTAAGTCCTCTGGCTAGCTAGAAAGCTAGCTAGTTAAGTCAGCTAGATATGTCAGCTAGCTAGGTAGTTAAGTCAGTTAGTTAAGTCACCTAACTACAAGATAGCTAGCTAGGTAGCAAGCTAGTAAAATCAGCTACTTAAGTCAGCTGGGTAGCTAGGTTGCTAGCTAGTTAAATCAGCTAGTTAAGTCAGGTTGCTAGCTAGTTTAGTCAGCGAGTTAAGAAAGCTGGATAGATAACTGCATAGCAGGATAACTAGCTAGTTAAGTCAGCTTGCTAGCCAGCTAGCTAGCTGTTAAGTCACATAGTTAAGTCAGCTCACTTGCCAGCAGGTTAGCTAGGTAGTTAGGTAGTTAAGTCCACTAACAAGCCAGCGGGCTATGTAGGTAGGTAGCTAGTTAAGTCAGCTGGCTAGCCATCACGTGTCTAGTTATGTCAACCAGATAAGTCAACTAGCTATTCACCTGTCTAACTAAGTCAGTAGCAATTTAAGTCTCCTGGCTAGCCAGCTGGTTACTTCGCTAAGTCAGCAAGTTAAGTTAGCTGGTTAGCCTGTAGGCTAGGTAGGTATCTAGGCCCTTAAATCAGCTGGCTAACCAGCTGGCTAGCTAGTTAATTTAGCTAGTTAATTCAGCTGGCATGCCAGCATGCTAGCTAGGTAGCTAGCTAGTTATGTCAGATGTCTAGCCTGTTGGCTTGATAGTTAAATGACCAAGTTAAGTCAGCTGACTAGCCAGCTGGCTAGCTAGGTAACTTGCCAGTTAAGTCAGCTCACTAGACAGTTTGCTAGCAAGATAATTTAACTAGTTAATTCAGCTGGATAGCCAGCAGTCTAGCTATGTAGCAAGGTAGTTTATTCAACTGGCTAGAAAGCAGGCCAGCTAATTAAAGCAGCTAGTTAAGTCAGCTGGCTAGCAAACTGGCTGGCTAGGTAGTAACATAGTTAAGTCAGTTGGTTAGCCAATTTTCTAGCTATTTTGTCAGCTAGTTAAATCAGCTTGCTATCCAGGTGGCTAGAGAAGTAGAGAGCTAATTAATTCAGTTGGTTAGCCTCCTGGATATCTAGTTAAGACAGCTAGTTTAGTCATCTATCTGGACTGCTGCCTAGCACGTAAATCAACTAGTGAATTAAACAGCTGGCTAACTAGTTAAGTTAACTCATTAAGTCAGGTGGCTAGCCAGCTCGCTAGCTAGGTAAAATGGTACTTAATTCTGATGGCTAGAAAGTTGTCTGGCTAGTCATTTCAGGTAGTAAACTCACCTGGCTAGCTAGGTAGCCAGCTAGTTAAGTCAGCTAGTTATGTCAGCTAGCTAGCTAAGTTAAGTCAGGTAGTTAAGTCGGCTAGGTAGCTAGATAACTAGCTTGAATGCTAGCTAGTTATTTCAGCTTGTGAAATCATCTGGTTTGCTAAGTAGCTAGATAGTTATGTCAGCTAGTTACGTCAGTTGGCTAGTTAGTTATTTCAGCCAGTTAAGTCAGCTGGCTAGCCACCTGCCTAGCTGGGTAGCTAGCTAGTTAAGTCAGCTGGCTAGCTAGCCAACTAG
>NW_007256878.1:0-1258 GCF_000164805.1 Carlito syrichta
CTTATTCAAACCTTTTCCAACTTATATACCATTTTCTATACCCTCCAGCAGTGTGATAATTATTTACTGGGGGCGTACCAATTCCATGATGTATATTGTGGTTTACAAATTATGCATCACAAGACCATCATGAGACTTGCAAGTTCCAAGCAGACAATTCAAACTCCATGATGCCTGACGTGCTTCACAAAACTCACATCAAGGTCACAGGTGCACAATTTCAATTGTTCAAAATGTCTTCCATAGTGTTCAATAAATCATTCATATTATACTCTTTGTTCTAAACCCTGATTAATACAAAAAAACTTTCCTGAGTTAACTCTAGGTTCAATCCAAGTTCACTGGCTCCAAATATTTTTAACGATTAATATTATCAACTTAACACTATACTATAATCTATAAGTTTACTTAAATGACTTAGCTGTTCCATTAACCTATTATGATTCAACGTAGTGTCCTGTAATTCTATAACAATTAATTCAAATCTCATTCCTTACCATAACTTATACGAGTTTCATAAACCTAAACTTTAATTTTTATATGATCTAGTGATTTAACCCAAAACTTAAATCCTTTTTCCTAGTATATTAATACAAGGCTATGTGTAAAATTTCCTATTGTCATATTAGAAGCAAAAACAACACTGTTGGGAAAATTTCGGTACACTAATGAAAAGATCTTAAAATTGGCCTACAGGAATAGGAACTAAAGTCATAATCGGAGAAAAGGAAGCTTAAACAAAACTTAAAAGTTTTCTATGAATGCTTATTAGTGTTTAAATCTTTTCGATGGAAATTGTATCATCTTAAATGTATGTTTTATACAAACAAGTCTATTCTAAAAATCAAATAGTAGCTGTCACACTCTTGAACAAGGAAATGCAGGGCTGCCAAGATGGCAGCCATGGGCTGAAGCAGACAGAGTTTCGGTAATTAACGAAACAAAAGAAAACGTTCTATCTGGCTAGGGGCAGGGCAACAAAACTATCATGGTAATTTAGTTTCTAATCTTAGCCCTAGGGGAAACAGCTTTTGGGAACAAGAGCTGACTACCCAGTCTACCAGGAAATAGAAGTTAAAAAATATCTAGAAAGAAGTAAAACTTAGAAAGACAGAGAGAAATAATTCTGCTATGCACTTTCCATCAGGTGTATTGAGATTTACTTATAAGTTTTACTGCCATGTATGCACGCTGGTCACTAATCACACGCCAATATTATAGGTATAACTGATATCCTATGTCAGAGGCGATCTTCCAG
>NW_007256878.1:3176-4524 GCF_000164805.1 Carlito syrichta
ATCTGTGCAGAAATGGATAATAAGGTGGGCATTGAACAGAGCAGAGCTCAGTAAATAGAAAACCTGAGGTCTAAGGGATAGGATAAAAGGATTTTGCAGGTTGGTAAACATTTTTGCCAAATTGAAGATATTTTTCATTTGATTTGTTTTTTCTCCTCCACAGTCAGAGCACAATAAGATGACTAGGGTCTTATAGCTCAAATACAATAAATTTGCATTTTGCCAAGGACCAACAAGAACTATACGGAATATGTTTTAGTAATTTATTTTCATCAGGTTGAAAATGGGGACTTTAGTTCCTGTTTTGGCTTATGGCACCTTTTGGCCATCATTCTTTCTCAAAGACCATTGGCTTAGAATCTGAACTATATTTGCTTATTATTTCAGCACTCTGGAGAAACCTTATTTAATTTTGGCAAATTTTACTCAATTAAAATAATTGATTCTTAAAAAAATCTTTCCACCTTTTAAATTGGTTATCTTCTCTGGCTTGCAGTGGTAGAGTATGGTTTGTACCTAGATGGTATATTTCCCACAGCTCTATATTCCTGGAGCCTGGCAGTCTGGGGACCTATAGGAGGTCACTTGAGAAGCAGCCTTCTCTAAACTGAGAATAACCATGAAAACTGTAGCTCATGAGGCTTTGGGCAGCTCTGCCCCCCCTTATCCTCTCTTGTTTCTACAGCTGACTGTGGCAAGAGAAGCGAGTCATCGGAAAGTGATAGCCACATTGTGGGCTTTCACCACTTACCTCGGAAGTCTGATTCTGGCAAGAAAGGAACTTCCAGTATTCTTTTCTGAGGACTCTGTTTTGTCTACTCAGCTGGGCAGTGGAATCTAGGATCTGCCTGTAGTGGCAAGTGGTGCTTTCTGTTCCAGGAAATGATTATCATATAGGCAAGGCACTCATGTTTGTTGAAGAGAATGCTTTCTGTAAATTCCCTGCCCTTCCTTCTATCTCAGCATAGAAAGAAAATTGTGAGGACTCAAGGGCTGGGACTTCAGTGTGATGGAGCAGAAGCTTGGTCTTCACATAATCCTCAATAAATGCCAGCACATCACATGTATTATCACACCCAATGGTTGCAGTATGAAGGAGGTTTTTCCCATTAAACAGCTGATGCTCTGGTGTGGGAAAGGAGTTGCATATTTTCTGACCCAGCACACTATTGTGCGGTGAGGCCTCTGTGTGAGTGCAGTCTAAGAAGAGAGTGGGTGGAGAACCACCACCCTGCAAACCTTGAAGAATCACGAAGACATACAGAGGCCAGAGTGGATGACAGCAGAGGAGACCCTGACTCTGCTGGCTGAGAAGCTCAGACACCTGGATTCTGTGGGATGACAATTA
>NW_007256879.1:0-633 GCF_000164805.1 Carlito syrichta
ACAAAACAAAACCCTATTAAATAAAAATCTTCTATTGGGTGTTGCAGATACTCAGCTGAAGATAGAGTGGGAGTTAAGTGATGACAGAGGTCAAGTGGAAACAGCACAGCCAAGTGGATGAGCTCTGGTGATGAATCATAGTGTGGAAGGAAGTGGTGATAATAGCAGATTAGAAATCCAGTCTCCTGCAGTGTAGGACATGGGACCCCACCACCTCATGCTGCTAACAACCTGCTACAAGCTCTTGCAGATGAGTTAGCCAGATCTCTAACACATCCTCCTCAGCATCAGCTTACTTTCCATTCTATTCCTCTGGAGAAGTCTTTCACCACTCCCAAGATGTCGGTGACCAGCACTGACCAAGGGTGGGTTAGGACCCGCACCAGAGAATCTGGACAGCGAGAAGACCACTTGGAGGCAGTTCTTCTGGGAACAGTCTGATCAGGACTGGAGCCGATTTTATTCAAACCTTTTCCAACTTATATACCATTTTCTATACCCTCCAGCAGTGTGATAATTATTTACTGGGGGCGTACCAATTCCATGATGTATATTGTGGTTTACAAATTATGCATCACAAGACCATCATGAGACTTGCAAGTTCCAAGCAGACAATTCAAACTCCATGATGCC
>NW_007256879.1:1448-8833 GCF_000164805.1 Carlito syrichta
GATACTCAGCTGAAGGTAGAGTTGGGAGTTAAGTGATGACAGAGGCCAAGTGGAAACAGCACAGCCAAGTGGATGAGCTCTGGTTGATGAATCATAGTGTGGAAGGAAGTGGTGATAATAGCAGATTAGAAATCCAGTCTCCTGCAGTGTAGGACATGGGACCCCACCACCTCATGCTGCTAACAACCTGCTACAAGCTCTTGCAGATGAGTTAGCCAGATCTCTATCACATCCTCCTCAGCATCAGCTTACTTTCCATTCTATTCCTCTGGAGAAGTCTTTCACCACTCCCAAGAAGAGATTTTCTTGGCTTAAACTTGAACATTCATGGAACAGCTTGCTACAAGAAAGAGAGGATATTTTGCAGAGAAATACTTCTCCTAAATCCACTCTGTTCCTTTTAAATAGGTAGGTGGTGCCAAGGGAAGCTGGCAGGGTCCTCAGACTCATTCCATGCACACTTCTGACTTTGGTCATGAGAAGACAGTGGTGTCAAGAGGCTAAGGATAACCTAAAACCACATGATCAGCAGCTGAAAAGCCTGAGACTAGAATCCACCACTCACACCATCTCCAGTACACCACAGAATTTAGAGGAAATTAGAGGGCAGGCTTCAATCTGGAGGAGGCTAACAGTTTTTAGAGACTATAGGGTCACCTTGGCTGGAAAAGGAATAAGGTTTTACAGAAAGACCTTTACATTCAATGTTCTTCTAAAGAGTGTTAGGTGGGCAGGGGGAAGGGCTCATCAAAAACAGAAAAAAGGAAATAAAGAGCAAGGAGTAAACCTTGGGCTGCTCCCTTCACTCCCAGGTAGAGATCAACTTTTTCCAAAGTTAGTTCCTCATCAGATAGCCCCTTAGAAACAGTCCCAGGAACACTTCCAGTAGATAAACTATCAAAGTGCTTAAATGAAAAGTGAAAAGTTACAGATTTCTCATTCCCAGATGGTCCCCCGTCATCTAATCTTTTCTCAACTATCCCTTGGGGAAGTCTTTTGTTTTGTTTTCTGTATATCATTTTAATGTAGAGAGGGCAAGCATAAGTGTGAAAGCTGTTACCTAAAGTTGTAGATTTTATTCTTGCTATATTCTTTTTAGGAGACAATGACCTGAAAGCTCTCTTATGGGATTTGCTTCATTAAAAGGCTGACCGAAGGAAGCATAATTCAAATTGTGATTCTGAAAGATTAGCTTGTGAAATCAATGTAGTGAATCAATTAGTGCTCCAGGTTTTATTTAAATGCGAGGTAACGTCCATTAGATGTAGGAAGAACTTTTTTTGTTTGTTTAAACATGCACTGTGTCGCAAAGAGTTGGATATTTCTCAAGGCATCCCGCGGTCAAAAAGTTTGAAAGACTGCGCTTCATGTAGACAAATTACAGGTTCAATCCATCCATCTACCCCTTTTTCTTTAGGAAGGCAAGTTTCATCGGTGGCTGATGATAAGTGTGTTCTATGAAGTAGCTGCACTTTGGGACTCTTCTATTCTGGTGACCCGAGAGTCTAGTAGACAGATGGTCCTTCTTGGCTCTAACCACATGTTGAAGTCACCTGGGAGTTTTTAAAGACTACCAATGCTCCAAAACAGCCCGAAATCATTTACACTGGAATCTTTATGTGAGGGATTCAGGCACTTGTGTTAGTGAAAAAGCTCACCAGGTTTTATAATATGACAGCATAAAAGCTACTGAGCAGACACACCTTATTTCCCACCATTATCTGTTTCTCCCCCTTTCACAATAGGCCTCTTTCCCATGAGACCTGAAGAGTCTAGTCTTTCTTGTCACAGTTGCAAGTAAGTTAATCTTTCTCAATTGGATTCCCATGGCAAGGATTTCCTCCCATTTATTATCTGGATCTTTACAATGTTGGCATCTGGATTCCTATTCCCGAAGCAAATTCTCTCAAAGAACCCCTCATGTCAAGTAGTTGGGCTTTTATATACCTGCCCCTGTCAATCATGAGTAAATGCTTTGCAGGCAAGGGTGCTCAGCACTGTGGGATTGACATAAACTTCCAGGCATTTACAGCTTTCTTAGCTGTCAAGCAAAGCAACTCCATCAGTCTGAGAACAGTCCTGCTCGAAGGGTTCTTGGAAGCAAAAGCACACCATAGGCATGAGAGGGTACAAGGATCCCGAGGGATCTTGGCTGGTACTTGGTAGAATCTGTGCAGAAATGGATAATAAGGTGGGCATTGAACAGAGCAGAGCTCAGTAAATAGAAAACCTGAGGTCTAAGGGATAGGATGAAAGGATTTTGCAGGTTGGTAAACATTTTTGCCAAATTGAAGATATTTTTCATTTGATTTGTTTTTTCTCCTCCACAGTCAGAGCACAATAAGATGACTAGGGTCTTATAGCTCAAATACAATAAATTTGCATTTTGCCAAGGACCAACAAGAACTATACGGAATATGTTTTAGTAATTTATTTTCATCAGGTTGAAAATGGGGACTTTAGTTCCTGTTTTGGCTTATGGCACCTTTTGGTCATCATTCTTTCTCAAAGACCATTGGCTTAGAATCTGACCTATATTTGCTTATTATTTCAGCACACTGGAGAAACCTTATTTAATTTTGGCAAATTTTACTCAATTAAAATAATTGATTCTTAAAAAAATCTTTCTACCTTTTAAATTGGTTATCTTCTCTGGCTTGCAGTGGTAGAGTATGGTTTGTACATAGATGGTATATTTCCTGCAGCTCTATATTCCTGGAGACTGGCAGTCTGGGGACCTAGAGGAGGTCACTTGAGAAGCAGCCTTCTCTAAACTGAGAATAACCATGAAAACTGTAGCTCATGAGGCTTTGGGCAGCTCTGTCCCCCCTTATCCTCTCTTGTTTCTACAGCTGACTGTGGCAAGAGAAGCGAGTCATCTGAAAGTGATAGCCCCCACTGTGGCAAGAGAAGCGAGTCATCTGAAAGTGATAGCCACATTGTGGGCTTTCACCATTTACCTCGGAAGTCTGATTCTGGCAAGAAAGGAACTTCCAGTATTCTTTTCTGAGGACTGTTTTCTCTACTCAGCTGGGCAATGGAATCTAGGATCTGCCTGTAGTGGCTAGTGGTGCTTTCTGTTCCAGGAAATGATTATCATATAGGCAAGGCACTCATGTTTGTTGAAGAGAATGCTTTCTGTAAATTCCCTGCCCTTCCTTCTATCTCAGCATAGAAAGAAAACTGTGAGGACTCAAGGGCTGGGACTTCAGTGTGATGGAGCAGAAGCTTGGTCTTCACATAATCCTCAATAAATGCCAGCACATCACATGTATTATCACACCCAATGGTTGCAGTATGAAGGAGGTTTTTCCCATTAAACAGCTGATGCTCTGGTGTGGGAAAGGAGTTGCATATTTTCTGACCCAGCACACTATTGTGCGGTGAGGCCTCTGTGTGAGTGCAGTCTAAGAAGAGAGTGGGTGGAGAACCACCACCCTGCAAACCTTGAAGAATCACGAAGACATACAGAGGCCAGAGTGGATGACAGCAGAGGAGACCCTGACTCTGCTGGCTGAGAAGCTCAGACACCTGGATTCTGTGGGATGACAATTACCTAAGGAGCCAACAGACAGCAGACAGTATACAGCATAGGAATCGCAAGAACAGTTTTGGGGATCAGATGTCTCCAAGATGGAGGCGCAGCTTATTCTTGGGGCAAGTCTCCGGTGAAGCCTATTTATTCACCTATAAAATTGGAGTGATGGTACCTGCCCTGCCTCTCTGGCTTGGCCATTTGTAATAAATAACTGAAGTAAGTTTTTAAAAGTGCTTAAAATCTGCAAGGCTGTGCTCCAGTGACATGCTCTTAGCAGATACATGTTGCCAGAAGTAGGCCAACGGGGGCCTCCCCTACCATTTTCCTGGTCAAAGCTGCTGAGATGTTCCAACTTCTCTTGCAGGCAGTCATTTGATGAAAAGGGTTTCCTTCAGGTGCTGCTGCAGTTTCCAGACCTCATCTTCTGCAGCCATTCCACCAGGATGTGGAATGAGATCAGACATGAAGAATCCTTGTCACTCTGATGGGGACTCATCACAGTCCCCACCTTTCACTACTCTTCTGACAACTTCATCCTCACATCAGGGAACACCAGCAACTTCCTTTTAGAGCTCTTAGGGTTTCACACAAAGTGTGGCCAAGCGCTAAGCAAACGTGGATACTTCCACGCAGGGATATGGGAAGTGAAGGGAGGTTGGTGGGAGATGGGAAAACAATGAAGGCCCCCAAGGAGGTCTTGTCTATCACTGGGAAACGTGTGGCCACCCCTGGGATGACTTGAGGGACTAGGGAATATCTTCCTCTCCAGTAAATGCCTTTCTTGAATGCCTTTAACCAATAATGAGGACCTTCCTCTCCACCTCGGGGCGACATTGGACACAGAAACGAAGATGCCTTTGGCAGGAGAATGTTCTGAGCATAAAGGCACATACTCTTACCTACCACTGGCAAAAAGAGGTAAAATGGCAAACCTGACATGGACTGTATTGCTATAAAAAAAACTCAGTTATTAGTGACTGAATAAATCTAGTCTCTTTCTCTTGTCTAGAAGAGGAAATGAGGCATATAGTCACTACTGAGAGAAGAGATATCTAGAGAAAACCTAGGCAGACAGACAGGGTGGGTCCCTGGTAACAAAGTAGCAAACCTTCCTGCAGACCTCAGGACTGATAGACTTGCATTAGTAAACAAACTCCCTACAAGCTGCCAGTAAAGAAAAGTCAACCAAATAAAGGAGAGGAGATAAAGGTTGAGATTTTAATCTATACACATGGCCAATGAGGCTGCTACCCCAAGGGACTTCTTCCTACTTAAAGAAGCTCCACTGGCTAGCTTGGGGTCATTTTGAGAAGGAGGCATGCTGGTGGAATTACTGTTAGATCCAGTCTTTTCTCTAGAAGATATTCTGTTAGTTGATTTAGATCCAGCCTTTTCTCTAGAAGATATTCTGTTTATTGATTATGGCACAGAGACTAAACCCACAAAGACTAGAAACAAAAACCAAAAACATTGATGCTGCAGAAAGGATGGGAACCTTGGCTGCTTGTCAGTTGATTGTCAATGCCAGAGTTTTGTGTTCAGGAAAATCACCTGATGTTCTACAACTCAGATGGAACTTTGTGAGGAGGCAAGCACCTAAGGGGAGATGAAGGCTGAAGCTTGAAGCCCAGGAATCACGACAATTATACCTCTGAAAATACAAGCAAGACTGCCAAAATTCTTGGACAGCTAGGAATGCTCAGGTACACTTCAGGAATTATAATTATCAAGAACATTTGAGGAAAAACAAGATGTCTCATCTTAAAGAAGGAGGTTCTATTCTGTACTCATGCTGCAGTGGTGGCAGAGAGTTTTCCATGACACCTTTCAGTCTCTCCACTCTGACCTGCCTTGAGTTCATCAGCTTGCATAGCTAGCAGTGCCTAGAGTGGCTGAAGTGAGACGTGGAACAGAACAGTGCAAATTACCTGACCTACCAAGGACCTGCACTTAAGCCTTGATCCCAGAGTTGTGTTCATCCTAATCACCTTTCAAGATGAATCTTTAGGTCCTGCCTGCAGAGAGATATCTCAGTTTAGGCAGTGATGAGAGCATGTGGAACATAGAAGCTACTGGAAGGATGATGGAGATTTATTTCTATATAAGGGGAGCACTCACAGGCTACATCCATAGCAGAAGCAGCTTTCTTTACATCAAAAAGGAAGGTATTGCTACTGGCAGGCTGGTGGGAGTCGTAGTAGCTGGAACAAGTCAAATACCATTCATCTAGTGAGGCCTCCAGGACTTTGTTCATTTCTTCCTCCTGGAGCTCCCTGCTGAGCACAGTAAGGAAGCAAGACAACGAGGGATTAAACCAAGGCAACCTGAAACCACATCTTTATAGCTAGTCCTGATCAGAAGCTCATGGAAGAGTTACCAAAAATCAAGTGAACCATCCTATCAAAAAGGAAGTATACAATCTGCTTCTGACTTGGGGGTGCTTAGAGTGTGCTTACAGATGGAGTAGAAAAGAGAGCATCAGGTGCTCAGTGAATTGACCTAATTACATGTGGGTGAGAAAGTATCCTCAACAGCTAAAACACATTTTGACACAGAGAGACCTATGCTATTTGCCTCAAAATACTTGTACAATTTTTCATTTAATATTACATGAAGTAATCAATTGTATACTGGTTCTGAGATAATGTAAACTTGCAGGGCTCTTGTGTCTTTTAGACTTCTCTCTCTCTAAATATTCAGTATGATTTGAATTTATTTTTAAGATGATTTTCAGGCTATGAAACATCTGCCAACATAATTCAAGACATCTGTGCAGAAACCAGATAAATGTCTGGCTTTGGTTTTTCACCATACAGGTTTTTAAGATACGGGAACCAGGGATCCCTTGTTTGTTTACTTTTAGGTCAGACTGGCGAATTAACTAAATGTGAGAAATTATTAGGAAATGAGAACCAGCACAAGAACTGCAAAGAGAACAAAGAACCATTACAAAAATATAGATCATTGTACAATGATTGAACAAAGTAGGTACAATCAACAGATTCTGGGTTTTTTTTTTACTGGATCTGAGACCTTTGACCTCTTGAGCCCTTACTTCTGGAATCCACTATAGATTTCCTGGTTTCATTATCAGCTCCTACATCATTCAAAGTTACCTGGGAGCAAGTAGCTCTTGTCTGCCTTCATCCATCTTGTCATAATTTTCTGCAAACCAAAATTAGAAAGGGCTAGTCAGAAATTAAGGTCCCATTTCACACAAGAAAATAATGGGCCTATATAGTCGGGAACATAACAACTCTACATGTGTGCAGAATGATCTAAGAGTAGTACAGAATTATTCCAGGAGGCCTCAGGTGGTATCTATTGAGAAGTGGCCTGGCAGACTCTCCTGAGCCCACTGGACAGGGAATCCTGATGTAATGTGTCATAATTGTGTATTAGGGAATTATGCAAAGAGAAAAGAATTCCCAAAAGGAATAATCTCTGTAGCTTGCACTGAACTTGCAACAGTTAGTGTTTCCACCAGCTAGAGTGAAAAAATATTTTGCTAAAGGAGGCTATGGTTAGAGTATGCAAAAGCATATTGCCCCCAGATGGAAACTATGGGCTTTGGGTGAAAATGGTGTGTCAATGTAAATTCATCAATTGTAACAAATGTGCCATTCTTGTGGGAGATGTTGATAGTGAAAAAGACTACATAACTGTGGTGTCAGGGGATATGTGAAGATTTTCTGCTCAATTTTTTGGTGACTCTAAAACTGCTCTAAAAAATAACATCTATTTTTTAAAGATGCCTCTGGAGTGAGAAAAAATTAGCCACAGACTAATAGCTGGTTTTTCCTGCTAAAAAATTTAGAAGCCAGCTTTCAATTAAATAATTTGTTTG